>NW_011350437.1:35922-36293 GCF_000735185.1 Notothenia coriiceps
TTTTAGGACGCGCCACTGCACACTCTAAAGTACACAATGTTATTGAGCCGTTTCCGCTCTACATCCTGAACTCTCCCCTTCGATGCAATGTCACTTCGTTCCTTTGCGGACTGGTTTGTTTTGCTGCTAGCTCCGTTGTGCCGACAAAGCAACTGATATATTCGCGCAGAGACAAAGAGGATCTTACCAATTACAACATGAGAAAAGTGCGTTTCGGGAACTTACGTGGTGCGGTAGTTGGTTGCAATATCACTCCGAGAAGCACCTGAACGAGTGGTTAGATAGAGAGTGCTACGACCCAAACCAGCACCAGCACCACCCAGCCATGTTGTTCATTATACAGATAAACCCAACAAATTACTGCATGCATA
>NW_011350437.1:36338-65654 GCF_000735185.1 Notothenia coriiceps
ACGCAATGACGCAATGTAATACCCTAGGTTGACTTGGCTTAGAGGGGACGCCTACATTCAATGTCCGCTTATGGTCACTACAGAGAGATCATGGACCTTTTCACTTTCATTGGTCGCTCCTCACTACTAACCAATTGCGCCCCATTGTAAAGTCCCATTTCGGTTAGTTCTCCTGTCTCAACCCCAGAACGAATACCCCCCTTTTATGTGTGTGCTTGTGAACGATGTCGTGTGCGTTGCGAGTGGTGGTCGTGTGTGTGGTTACCGTCTACGGTTCATAGTACGCTCTCGTCGTCGCGTAAACGTTGAACTTTATATTGGTGATAAAGTTTAAACACCCCTATTTCCTGTGTTTTTTTTTATAAACCATTTAAACATTTGACCACGTTCCTGTCTTTCGTAACAGGGTTGTAGCTTATTGTCGTTACGGTTAGAGGGACTTCGTGGATTCATTACATGTACCCCGAATTTTGATCAGGGGTTTCTGGGTAGGCACAGTTGGTGCCGTCACTGGGTCTACTCGGGTTGTGGTAGATTGTCGGTTTTTTCGCTAAAAAAATTTAGCGGTGACCAGTGGTTCTCAGTTGATTTGTCTAACTACACGTTCATACAACACTCCATGTACGACTGGGTAGCGTTGCCAGCTCAGCAGACAACCGTACGGAAGTCTCTTGATTCATCACAGTAACTATAACGGCGTTACTTAATGGGAATAGGTAACTAGTAACGCTATTAGTTACCGCAAAAAGTAGTTGCGTTACAGTAACGCAATACTTATTACATTGGTTGTGCAGAAGAGTGTTGCAGATAATTATCACACTAATGCAGACAGAATACAATGAAAGATGGATGAGATGGATGACTTCAATGAGATGGGCAGGTGACACCTAGTTTGCAGTTTGTGGTGACTGACCTGCTTGTTGTTGTGCTTTTGGTATTTACATGGTTTATTTCATCACTTCAGAATGTCAGCATGTTTAATGTCACAACTGACAATAATGGCATATTCAATTGCTTCATCTCAAACGACACATGCTCTCAATCTCCATCTCATATGGTAGCCATTAGTTATCCATTATCCCAAACAATGACTGTTTCATTTATTTTTGCTCCCCGTGCATGACTCATCGGATTCGCAGTCGAAGGAATACAGAGACATACTATGCCTTAAAGCATCTGTAAGAAATCGCTAGAGGGAGAAAGACGTCCTTAGATTAGCAGAATATGAAAATAATCAAATAAATAAATTAGGGTCATCATTGTGCAAGCGTTAACTCTGGCCAGCTTTCTCGTAGATCCATCTATTTTGGATGTGGCAGCCCTGGAGGCACGTTGACCTGAAAAAGACAAACCTCTCCCTTCCTTTCATCTTTTGAGTCAGTTCTTGAAACCAAATGTGTTAGGGCCAATAACACGAGGCCTACTTCTGCTGTTCTGCTGTAACAAGAGCAGTGTTCCCATCAGTGCATTGCTCCTATCCCATTGAATTTATTTTTACAAGTTGCGAAATAGTGCAGTAAATGGGCTCTGTTGGGATTTGTTGCACAATGGAAACTAAGAATCTGGTAAATATGTGCGGAGGCCAGAATACCCTCTGTGAGCGTATGTAGGTGGGTTTTTGACATCAGTGAGGTATTGGATCTCATATCTTCCCCTGCCTCCACATGTATCTGATTCATTCTCTATGCTAGACCTTCCACGTGAATCCAAAGCATGTGAAAACTGCAGCTTGGAAACTGAATTTGGCCAGCCTCTGTTGACTGATATATACTGTATTAACTGTATCTTAAAGCAAAGCAGAGAATAAAAGCATGCTTTAAGATCTATATTCTAAGATTAAAAGAGAAATGAAAATCATTGCAGAACCCAGGCTAAAAGTGAAACAGCAATTGAGTCGGGGTTATAGGATCGAATTGGGTGGGCTTGCATAGCACTCAAAGTACTAAGGATGAATCCTTACAGCAGCTGCCTGCGGTTTAAATCCGACTCTTTGCCATTTATCGATGTTGTCTACTTTATGTTGTAAATGTATTATCTTTTCAATTTACACACGGCATCTACTGCACGTCTGTCCGTCCTGGGAGAGGGATCCCTACTCTTTTGCTCTCCCTGAGGTTTCTCCCATTTTCCCCTTTAAACTGTGGGGTTTTCTCTGGAAGTTTTTCCTTGTACGATGTGAGGGTCTAAGGACAGAGGGTGTCGTATTGTCATACTGATATTCTGTACAAACTCTGAAGTCCACTGAGACAAATGTAACATTTATGATATTGGGCTATATAAATAAACATTGATTGATTGATTGATTTATCTCTCTCCCTTTTCTTCCCATATTTGGCTGCACTATCAAATTAAGGCAAAAAGCCCTTCCCCCAAAAAAAGAAAGTATTCAAAATATATAAAGAATAAGGTGAAGAAGAAACTATGAGGATACTCTTAAACTTGAGTAAAAGCCAGAAAGTGACACGCCGGATTAAGACATCAATTTCATATCATGGTTTTAGGTGGGCAAGCTTTCCAAACTTCGATTTATCAACCATTGCATTGAGTTCTCTCCAGGAGTGAGCTGCCATCTGCTCCTGTTTTTCCGTACCAAAACTTATAAGACAGAGCTTCCTCTGAGAATCAAACAGCGAGTCTGCAATCTTATCTTTCGACAAGGGATCAGGCACAAACTGACAGCAGGATGGATCTCTGCAGTGCACCACAGCAAAGGCACACTTGGTGACTTTGGGAGCTCTATCCGCCTCCCATTTGAATTCCTCTTTTAGTTTCACCAGTTAAGAGTTAAAGGAATTGGATAATGGGCCCTTACAGCAAATATTTTCCTTAGGGACATTCTCACTTCTACCTCACCTTACCCCCCCCAAAAAAGACAACGCAATGGCTTTGGCCTGGTTGGTTTAATAAGCCCACTTCAGAGAGGTTCTTAGTAAGCGCTCCCTCCTTTGAAAGAATGAAAGGAGAACGTCTTGTGCATTATTTACCACCCGCCTCAGAACCGCTGCACCATGCGCAGACAAAGAGGCCTACTGCAGGAACATTGATTTTTCTGCAGAGGAGCTCAGATGAGGAGGATATAGGGAGGATAGAAAACAGAAAAGGAGGGGAGACAAACTGAGAGACATTAGGAACATTCCCACCAAGCCAAGCCCAGAATCAGTTGAATGTGTTTGCACAGGCCTGTCTGCTATCTACTCCTCTCCCTCCCTGTTGGCCTGATAAGGGCAGTACTTTACATCAGAGGCATCCACGGATCAGTCACCTTTTCACAGCAAAGGTCAAACGCTGGCCTAAAGCTCGGTTCATGCTGCGAAGTCATCATTCCTGCCCTTTATCTCCCAGGTGAGGGATGATCCAAGACTGAGTGCCATGCCAGTCTGCCCCCAATATGCCCTCTAATCCCTTTCAACATCTCTCGCTCACCTCCTTGGGCTGCATCCAGAGATATAGCAGGAGAGCTGGTGACGTGAGTGCCGAACACCTCAGAGCCGGGCGGCCATCAGATAAGACCAGTGTAGTCCAATAGTAGCAAGTCGTCACGGCGGCACGGTCGTATGTGAGTGTGTTGGTCTTGCTATCTCCAAACACGCCTTGCATCTTAACAAGTTAG
The DNA here is from genome assembly GCF_000735185.1 of Notothenia coriiceps. Lineage (NCBI taxonomy): Eukaryota > Metazoa > Chordata > Actinopteri > Perciformes > Nototheniidae > Notothenia > Notothenia coriiceps. Next base: position 39,949 of record NW_011350437.1, read on the forward strand.
CCCCAAGGTGTGCTGAATGGATAAACACATCAGCATATGGCAAACACCTGGGACTTAACCATACCTCCCAGAACATAAAAAAATCCCTGTCTGGATCACTTCCCTGGATTTAAACACACTTATTACTATATTTGCAAGTGTATGTGTGTATCGCTGCTGTAGTCCTAAAATGACATAAGCACTGTAATTGGTGCGCTAGCGCAATTTGCACATCGTTGTACTGTGGGACGACCCAACTGACAAGACTCACTGGTTTGCTGCCTGGGTAATGAGTCATTCCAGCCCTGGAGAAAAACAATCGGGTGTTTTAAACCGCATCCTTCAGCTGTTCCTTCCTCCCAGGAGCTCCAGCTTGTAAGCTGTTGGTGGCTTGTAAAATGCATGTCATTTATTGTGCTTGTGTTTGAATAATACACATGCAGTATAGTGCTTTTATTGCCACTTTTGGTCTATCCATGCCCTACCGTATTAAGACTTAAGGACATGTGCAAAGTAATAAAATGCCATATAGTTGTGTGCCATGATATATTTTAAGTGTGTGGTCAAGTAAAAACCCTATTGACTAATGGTATAACTAGAGTGTGAGAAACATTTTTTTCCATCTACCTATGAGTGTCATTTTCAGAAGCAAAGCAGCACACGACAAGCATGTACAGTAAGTGTTGATTCATAAAACATGTGGGAACAATTTATGAAAATACAAACAACTAAATAGATTATATCAACAATTAAAGGGAGGTATAAACTTACAAAATGACAACATACTGTATAGCCGGGCCCTGCCCCTCCCTACACGCAGATCACGCAGACTGTGTGGGGCCTCATCTTGCGGAGGGGGCCTCATCTTATGCGAAGATTGAGAATAAATGCGGAGCAATTATGCGCCTCTAACCCTAACCCTAACCCCCCGTCGACGCTCGCGGCACATGAGTGATGACTTGTGTACAGACCCGGGGGGCCACAAGTCGGCCAGGTGCAGCCATGTGTAGCTCTTCAGAAGGTAACTCATAACTGGAACAGAGAATAATTATTAAATTTGTTAACTCAATTCTAGTGATCTGATCTGTGACATTTTCGTTATTATACTTTTCATGAAGAGAGAAAATATCATCCATCAAATCCTCCATCAAAATATCTGTACTCAGGTTAAAACAAAAATGTATAATCCGCAATTTACTGGATGTACATTTCTAAATTGGATTGGATTGTTATTACTGATTATTTACAGTATAAGCAGCCATTTAATGTTGTAGATGTTTTTGATTGAAATATTTTACAAATCACTTGGTTATTTAATCGATAACAAAGTACCATATTCAAAGTTGAACATGTGTTTTTTTTTACATACAATCATGTTCTTCTGTTTGTAAAGAAAGCTTTCAAGGTTCCTTGATAATTTGTTTAAATATTTGTTGTTTTCATAATCTCAACATAAGTTGGAACTGATACTTCTAACACAGAAGTTTTCAAAGTGGAAGCTGGGCCTCCCAAGGGTAGCTAAAAAAAGTTGGCATTGAATAGAAATGAAACATATTACATTAACTTTAGTTAAAGAAGATCACATGGAATAGCCAAATGCTAATTGTCTGTGATTTGGTTAAAGAGATAGTTTAGAGACAAAGTAGTCCTGCGGTATTTTAAGCTTTTTCCCAGATCAAGTGCCCTAGGACAGACCTTTTTTACATCTTGTCTGTAGTCTGAAGATATGTTAAGCAGCAATATAGGCTTGCTTGGCTGTATTATCTATAGATAATCAAGTAGCATAATTATGATGTTATGTGTCTAGGGTTTATACAATACTAAGAAAGAAAACTAAGGTGCCCTAACATGTCACTTGCACAATTTTTTTTGCATTATTTATGTTTTTTTCTATATATATCTTAACCATATTAAGTGTTACACAGTTTGAGGTGCCTGGGATTTAAATGTGTATTACCTTCATAGCTACGCTGCAGTTATTGTGCTTATAAATAAAACCCTTGAATCTTAAATCCTATTACCCACTGATATTTGGTAAAGGACTTTTGTTTGTTTGGCAGTTTGTACATGTGCCTCTTCACATTATACATCATTTTCTGATTGCATATGACACGCCACCCTGACAAGAAACAAGAAAGAAACAGTCAGCATAGGATGAAATCCCCTCCTGATCCCCTCTTATATGAAAACCTCTAAAGTCTTGTCGTCGCGTCTGCATTCTGCTTAGAGAGGCGCTAGCGTTCTGCCGCACCACCTGAGCAGCCATCATTTGACAGCAGGGATTTCAATCATTCTGCTGAGCTCGTAACCCCGTCTGCAACACCGCCTCCTCAATATTCCCAACGCAGCCACTGTCATGCTAATTTACTGGTCCACACTGATGGGAGCACTCACGTTTTAGAGCTTTCTCATAGACCCCATCATTGGCTGGCAATTCAAGTTATGCACAGTTTTATACAATAACACAAAAGGCTATAATTCTTTGCACTCTCCTGGGGAAAATCTACTCAATCAGAGGTCATAAGACAACAGTGCGTGGTTTAGAAGAAGAATCGGAGGGATGAAACCCTCTTTAATGGTCACACATGCAGAGCACACAGCACACAGTGAAATGTGGCCTCTGCATTTAACCCATCCTAGTACCAGGAGTCTAGTACTAGGAGCAATGGGAGTGAGGGGGGAAGGGGGATGTCCGGTGCCTTGCTCAAGGGCACCACGGCAGGGCGGAAGGTGAACTGGGACCTCTCCAAATAGCAGTCCACATTCCATACTTAGGTCTGGTCGGGGACTTGAACCAGCGACCCTACGGCTCACAGTCCAAGCCCCTACTGCCAGAGCACACATGTCTTCCAAAGAGAAAAATAGCTTCTAGGCAGAAAACAGTGCGAGTTACTTACAGTGCATGTGGCTTCACAGGTACACCAGTGCATTTCTACAGGGCATATAGAAATAGATGTGCTGCAACTGATGTGGTTAACAATAGATTATGTTTGCTCTTCCACTTTTGTTGGCTATATCTATTGCAAACTGCCTGGGGTAAAGTAGAATAAACAAGAAAACAGCGGCTCTGTGTCTACTCCGGGCTACAAATCATGCTCCCACAGATTATCATTAGTCTCACCAGCCAGAAGAAAGCAAGGCTAGCGGTCTGAACACAAATGTAGTCATAGAAGAGCAAGAAATCACAGCGTGCCTGATTTACCTTTTTGTGTGATTCCAAGCCAACCAATAGAACACCCGCATAGTCTAATCTGTACACCATATCCAAAAGGCTCGGCATGAGATTTTGCAACAAAGCTCTATGCACGTTATGAGCTCATCAGGAGCTTACGGAGCTTCCACACTTTTTCACGAACATGACATGACATTTATGATTAATGTCATTACCGGCTGGGCCAAGATAAGAGCTCAATTAGCTGTGTGGGCAAGGACCTTGCCTCTATCTCCAGTGACTAATCCTGTGGCTTTTGTTATTATGAGCAAGAGCAGAGTTTTAATCTTGGCTTCTGAGTGCCATCGGCTGTGAAACACAACTGATTCATTAGCAGTTAAAAAAAAGTACTTCTGCTGGGGGCGGCACAATGCAGCGCTGCATGACGCTGGCTGCATGACGCTGGCTGCATGACGCTGGCTGCATGGATGTTTATATCACACAATTTACCAAATGCTGCCATTGATGTGATATTGCAGTTTCAGTGGCAGCAATCATTTGCTAGAAATTAAATAAAGTGAAATTAATTCATCCACCTTGTTAATATTTTAGCAAGAGGGGCCTCTTGAGAATTATCATAAGCCCACTCACTCCCCTGGGGTTGGTATCCTGCCTACATGCTTGAACCGAAGCTAGTTTCCTACAAATATATTTCTAGCTACAGCAGCATTATCCAGGGAGTTTTTCCGAAACCCATAATCCCTACAGAACTTGGGAACCGTCAAATGACTGTGGATTCCGGAATTCTATAGCACAAAGAGTTCCCCTAGAAGCTCTTAATAATTAAGCAGTTATCATGGAAAACTACAATGGAAAATTAATTTTAATTTGTAATGCTTTCATTTGGTGCGAAAACTTTTACAAATGCATTTTGAGCATTAAAAATGTAACACATTTTAGATAAAACCTTCAGAGAAAAAGAGCAAATGCATGCAGGCAGGTAAAACAATGAGATTGTATTCTCTGCAAACAGTATGTTATAGTAATATTTATTTAGTATAAGAAGATCTACTGTGGTAGGCTTTTTCTGCAGTAAGATTCCATCTTGCATGATGCTGCACTTTGCAGCATTCACACTCAGCAGGGGGAAACGTAGCACACCATCTGTTCGCCGATCCCCAGCAACACACAGACCAACGCAGCAGACAGACCAGCAGACACAGGCGGGCACCAATCCCGCACCAGCAAGGAATTATGGGAAACACGAAGGCAGATACACGGACGCGAGGCAGCTTAATGTGGGATGAAAGCAGTCATCAGCTGCTAGGATTTGATCAGGAGGCCTGAGCAGATACCGCAATCCGAGGGATGATGCAAATTGAGGCCGACACTGAAAAGGAGCCGCCATGCAATGGGAGAGACTCTCGCTAGCTAGGGAGCAGGACAAATGGAGACGAAGGGTTGGGGGGAAGAGAGGAAGGAGAAAGAGATAGAAAGCAAATAGTCGCCACACGATGAGAGAGCCTCCAGTAAAAGAGCCTGAGAGCATAGAGAAAGGCTTGTATCTTTAGAGACAACCTGCAATTGCAGATTTGACAGTGTGTGAAAGGGTTGTAGAGACAGAAAGAAAAAAAGAAAGGGGGAGCAAGGGCAGGAAGAGAGGGAAGGATTTGGGAACGCAATCCATTTTTTAATCCGAGACATCCACACAACTGGCCTCAATCAGAATGGCACATGGACTAATGAATGTTATTTTTAGGATTAGAATGAATGCGTGCAGCTCACCACACGCAGGCCCACACCCAAACAAATATGAACAAACGTGTGACTTCACAGTCTGTCACAAGCGTATGCCACTGTGAGGCAAACACACAATCTTGAGTGTTAAATGATGGGAGAAGAGAGAGGAGATATATAATTGCCCAAATATGCTATGGACCAAAAAGAAAGGCTTAAGCTTGCCCCCTAGTGTTCATTCCAGTCCCTTATGGCACCAGAACAGCACAGTGCAGAGCAATCTCCATCTAAACAAGGTATTAACGGTGTTATCACATACTAAAATCTCATTTTCTCAGAACATGAACCAAAAGTCTGCCAAGAGGAGGATTTTAGTATTCAACCTGTTTTTTGGGTGCATAATGTTTCTCGATTTGTCTTTAAACCTGTGTCATTTTCTTGATTGCTGTGCAGCTATCTGCATTTTGCAGTCTGGTTTAGGATACTGATGCTCATTTCAATAAATCTTCATAAACTAGAAAAGCTGCATTGTGACAGGTGGAATTTACCAGCCTCATTTAACATTTGTGTTGGCTTGCTTTATTTATAGTCAACAATCCTTTGGTTTTAATTAGATTTTTTTCCCCTCTTTTGATGGAATAATAAAATGTTTCGATGTGATCAACCAACAGTTGTTAATTTGATGAATTACTGAATTTTTCACAATAATACATTATATATTGTACATTCATTAATAAAATGGGATACGCTTACAGTACATTCGGCTGACTTTGAACACCTTCCCCATTTAGTTTTTTTAAATAGCTACTCTAGGTTAGAGACGTAGATTGATGTATAGTAAGTTGATGGAAAATACAACAGTCTGGCATCGAAGGCCATGAAAACAAAGTATGTCCTACAGTGAAAAAAAAAAAAAACAGAGTGGGCAATAGACAGCTTTATAACTAATGGTGTATAAGCCTGTGAATCGACATCAAAGTCAGCATTACATTTAGAAAAAGATTCATTATTTGAAGGATGAAAAAGAATGTAATCTATTAAATAGACCTCCTTCCGCTGTGCTTTGGATATTCTCCATTTTGTATTGCCAGCAGCAGATTTGATTTAATAATGTGCAGTGATTCAACATGGGAATGCCAGCGCCAGGCAGGCTGAACGAAGAAAACACATAAGACTATTCAACATGCTTGGACAAAGGAAAATACATAAAGATATTTAAATAATTTGGATGGAGACACTGTAAGATCAGTAACATATTCGTCATAGAATTCATGAAAAAAACGCACCACTAAATTTAGAAATGCAGAAGTTTGACTGAACAAAACGTATTTTGTTTTGCATGATGTTAATTTCCATTTTTGTTAAAAATGTTCCAGCAGTTTAAATATCAGTGAACAGTGTCACTATCCCTGTTACATTCCTAATAAACACTTTGTCAATTAAGGATTTGGGTTCGGGGATAATATAAGCAGAGAAGAAGGTGAAACCCTGACTATTAATCAATTTGTTGACAAAACAGTTTGACACCATAAGACAAGCCATTAGTTTGCATGGATGGATTTCATTTATTTTATCATTGTAATGCCCCACATGAAGGTAATATTTTGTATTACAAATACCAATGTTTTAAACCACATTTTTAATTATCTTGGTTCAATGATGAAAAAAAAAGCACAATATGAGAAAATGCATCAACAATTAATTAGACTTTGTTGGCTATGGACCAATTTAAAGATGCAAGTAACAATTACTTTAATCATGGATTAATTTGTCGATTACTTTTTAATTACTTGATGAATTGCTTAGTCCATATCCATAAAAGGGACACACCCAGCATCTTGCCCAAGACAATAACACAACCTGCTCCAAGTCCTGAGGCAAAGGCGAGCAAATTAAAGTCAATTGTTGATTCAAAACGTTATTATATTGTTATAATATTATTATTGTTATTATATATGACTCTATTAACACATAGTGGTGTAGTGTTATTATGGTGTTACTCGCTGGTGTTTTTATTCACAGGCGCTGCAGTTTGGGAATCCTAACACTGGAAACTCTGACTGTCTATGCTGGCTCCCAGTCAAAACTCGTGCTTGTTTAGGGCCAATTCTTGGTTGGGGCAGGAAACGCCTACATGCAAAACAGTCTGTGTTGAAACAAGCTGCTTCTTTTGGCTGCATAATATCAAAATGGAAATTCTACCAGTCAAAGTGGTGTAAGGCTAAATATCAGAACGAAAGACATTTAAATTAATAAGGGGACAGGAAATGATGTAATACAACACAATGGTAACAACATAAAACAGAAAGCTTTGGTAGCATAGCATGATAGATTGCCTTAAATGTAAGAGGTTCCATTCAAATGTTCCTCTGTGATTGCCAGCTCACTTTTTTATTTTTTAGTCTCTTGTCTTTTCTTCTCGTTATGATTTAACACGGCATAAAAACACACAGCTGAAAACCTCCTGACACTAAGACCTTTTATGTAAGTGTTCCTCCTTCCCTCAGTGGAACAAATTGTTTTGTCTTAAACACGACTTCCTAACACAGATCAAGATACAAAAGGGGAAAGGGTCATGGGAAGAAAAGCATGTTTTCTCATAAAAGAAAGCTTGTCATTCAATCTGGTTTTTCACTTAAAAGCTTGTTTCCTGCTAGAGATGGTTGGTGGACTTAGGATTGGTCAAGAAGGAAATGATCTTGCCTCACCAAAGCCTTCTATACAGACAAGATAAGCTCCTGCCCTTTGTAACTGAAGAAGCTTATTACACAGGGTCGTACAATCTCTCTGTGAAGGCTGCCGTCTGATACAGCCGACAGAGCTTAGCTGTGAAAATGCAAAGCCAAGGGAAGAGAGAATTACAGTTTTTTTATATATATTTGTTCCTAAACTGAATATCACAGCACAAAGCAGGGATAAGCAACAACAGCAGGAAAATCCACTTGTACTTTTAAATGTACTTTCAGGTCTGCTCGAAATAGTTTAATTCTCATTATGCACATACACAAAGGGGTGCATTTATCTGAGAAGCTTGCAGGATTGATGTTCACTGCAAACTGACCAGCTACATGTACACATTAATGGCAGCAGAATGGAGCCAATGTACGTGCTGAAAAAGACTCAGCTCAAAAGAGAATATCAATGGACTGTTGTCACCATAGCTAATGCCTTTATTCAAACTCCTGAATTTCCTGTTTTGTCAATAGGATCTTGCACACAGCGCCAACAATCTCTCCTCAAGACTAATATCCTACCAGGAGGAACTTATCTGATGGGACCTTACACTTAAATCGACATTTTGAGGATCAGGGATGGAGGCACCCGTTAGAGGCTAGTCCTTAAAAGAGCTTATAATTCTTGTGAGTGGTGAGACTAGACACACCAAAGCAGAGTCGATAAAGTATCTGCTCATCAGGACAGTGTGACAGCCTGAGAGATGAGACCACATCAATCATGTGGACACAATAGCCGCTCTGTGGCGCAGATAAAATAGTGAGCGCAGCCGATCGGCTCCTTAAAAGGCACCCAAGGAGCCAAGTGGAGACCTTCCCCATCTCTCTTATTTGGAGAGAGGTCAAGAAGTCAATAGACCCTCAAGAACTTTAGGGTTTTTCACAGCTGGGTTGATTGAGAACCAAACCCTTTCTGGATCCCAAACGAGCCCATCATCAATCAATCACCTTAAACTCAGGTTGATTTTGCTCTCAAGTGATTGCGGTTCCCAAGATGCTCCCATACCTTAAAGGTCACCTATTGTGCAAAATCCACTTGTTCATGTATTTTATACATCAACACGTGTCCCCTCTGCGTAAAGAGATTCTGAAAGTTTCAGGAAAAAATATTCGCTCTCTTTTTGTCCTGATGCATTTATTTAAAAACCTGTCTGAAAATGAGCTGATCAGATGTTGGCCACTTTAAGATGTCATAACGTTTTTTTTGGTTGTGTAACCATTAGCCAATAACGAACCAAGGTAACATCCGCCACCTTATCACCTGAATCTCCTCCTAGAGCAGTTTTTTTTTTAACCAAATATCTCGCAGAGGGGCGTGGGGAGTGGCACCTTATTTTCATCTAAAGTAACAGACACAGAATAAGCACTTTTGAAACAGGGCTGAAATAGAGGGGTGTGAGGCATGGCTACAATGCATAATTCTTTGGGTATTTCGAGCCAAACACTTCAGAGACATGTTTGGTAAAGAGTATAATAGGCGACCTTTAAGGATATCAAATGTCAATTCAATCCATGAATACAAAGGAAGATAAGACCAGTCCAAATGTAACTACTGTTTCCTCCTTGTCCCATCACATTTCTCCCTTAACAAACTTTGCAGGAATGCAGGATGGGATGCATGATGAACCCAGACCAGCTCTGGCATCAGGCTCCCCAGGGCACCTTCAGAGCAGACGAGGCACAGCAGAAGCAGCTGTTGCGCTCTGGCACCTGTTGACTGCGGATGTCACCCAAAATCTGAACACGTGTCTGTTAGCAACTTAGAGCCACACTGCCTTTATATTTCTAGGGATTCCTGTATTTAGTTTTGAGGCAGTGTTGGTGGTGTGAATGTATTTAGACATGGGTATCATGCTGACGTCTGACCTACTTTCTTTTTAAGAAATGTATTTTGACATTACAGTCTAACATTTTCACTGTTCCCTGCAGTAAGCGTTGCCATTTGGTATTTCGCAAAAGTCAAGTCAAATCTTTTCACAGTTCACATTTAGTTTAAAAATAGCATTACATGTGTGTGCCGCCTTCTTTTCATCTTAACAGAAACCCTTAAGGGAACAACATGTTACTATGTAGAAGAATAACATCAGGTATTTATTAAATGTGACCTTTTCTTTCAGCAGCATTTCAGAAAGAGTGCCAGGGAAAGGTAAGTATTTTTGACTCAAACATCTTTCCAGATTCCGCTCCACTAACAGTACTGTGAGTTTCTGTATGTGTGTTAGCTGTGCTGCATCTTAGATGCCATTGGCCCCTCCTTGTCATTACGTGCTGCCTTGTCCCGAGCACTGGAAGCGTTGAGGATCCCGATTGGCGCGGTACCCAGAACGAGCCCTCCTTCTTTTCCATTCATGTTATCAATCGATTGGTGCGGTACCCTCTAATCCTGGGACACACCTTCAGAGGGAGCCTAAGATGTGGATGATCGTAATTTGAGGCGCTGAATTTGTGTCAGACTCCATGTACCTTTAGTTCTTAAGCTTGTGGTCTTTCGTCTGTTGATGCTACATTTCGCTAATTTGTGGATTGTTCCCCATGTTAAAGGCAACTATTGTTAATACATAACTTGTTACAAGGTGTTTGTGTTGCATCCCTTTCCCAAATGAGCTGGGAGGTACCATAATGGGGGATTTCATAGAACAAATTCTTTATTAATTTGACCAGAAAATAATTATCAATTCATTGATTTAGTCAATTATAGTTCATCGTTATTTTAGCCGTCTTACTTATTTTATCAGATATTGTTCATATCAGACCAGGTTTTACTCCCTCAATACATAGAAAAATAAATTGTAGATCAAAGCTGAATCAGGGAATGATAGTTCACATTCCATAATGATATTAACCCAAAGTTTGGCTAACATGCTATGTTTTACTTTCTTCCCTTCCTTATATGACTGTTCATGTACTGTGTGTCATCTTGATTTATTTTCCAATATCTTATGAATTAACTCGGTGACTGCAATGAAAAAGATTGATGGCTAAAACGGCACAAAATCAAAATGTCCCTTTGCAGTGTATCCAAACATAATGACTAAGGCTTTGTATGGCCATATGGACCTTCAGAAATCAACCCTCATATCTCTTCCGCTGCCGAGAGAACGCCGCATCAGTCACTTTCATCTGTTTTCATCACCTCCCCTCAGACAGATAACCCATTTGAGCTCCTCCTCAGGTATTCACTGTGGTATAATATGTAACTAATGACACAAATACACTACAGACAACCCACCATTTATCTTCCCACTACCATCATTTCTTAAGTCAATTAGCCCAGTCAATATGCTGTGTCAGTTATTACCAGCAATATAACATGGGTAAATGACTGACGCCTCTATCAGGTTGACACCATGCAAGGTAAAGGCACAGCATGGATACAGCCTAGGCTTTGTAATCCATGAGTGCTTCAGTTCAGGAAAGTTATATAAAAGCTGGAATATATAGTAGTATATATTATAAAAGTGAATTCTAAAGTTGAAGTTAAGACCCCTATGCAAAGTTGTGAAAGAGAGACAATAAACGAGAGGGCGGCATTAGTATGCATGCTCCCTCTCTCCTTCTCTGTCTTTCTCAGCTCCCAGGGTTCTCCACTGCAGGCTGATCTTCTTTGCCATCACCAGCTCTGCTACACCATCTTCCAAGACCCTTTATTCCCCATTTGATCTAAAACATGCTATGTCGCTGACAGCAGCACCGCATGGGGAAAGAGCAGCTGAAATCTGCTTTTAAAGGAGCAATTGTGACATTCAATCTCTAACATTTTTCTGCCAACTGGCTCCGCGGAGAAGGAAGAAGGATGTGTATGCCTGCCGAGGGGACACGGTAAAAATGTACTACAAGTTCTGCAATACAAAGAAGAAACTTTTAAAGAAATGCAAGGCTGTTAAAAATATATATATACGGAGCCGGGGTGACAGAGAGAGACACTATGTTTTGTTGTGAAGTGGCATTCGATCCTGAAAGTGCTATTTCTATTTCCTTGCTGATGTGAACAGCCTATAGGAACCCTGCAATGAACTATATGGACTTTATTTAAAACCCATATATGTTATTTGGAACCAGCTGCACTTGCCTTAATATTTTTTATTTTAAAACCACATTTTCAGGGAAGCATTTCATCGTAAGAAGCAGTAGGGATGTTTCTGTTCATGACAAAACAAAAACCAAACAAAAAGCACATTCCCCTTGCCCTGGTAAATATTGAAATGTAATGTAATTGGGTTTATTTCCTGATACCATCGCCAGACATCCAAATAGTAATTTATCTAAACAGTTAAAACAATACAGCTCTGAGTGTCCCGTTTAGCAAGAATCACATGTCATGCAGATCTAATCTTTTTCCATCTGAATGGAAATGAACCTGGCAGTTCTCTAATTGAATGATTGCACCTCCTACTTCTATGATTTCATTTTCTGTTCTTTAATAAGCAAGGATTTATAAAGTACGATTAGTTCTTTATATTTAGATAACTGGAACATGATTTGGTTTGTAGCAATACAATGTGTAGAGTACTACAGAGGATTCGTGGGAGATGGGGAAGTTAATGTGGGAGCTGCTTTCTCTCTTTTGGATCAATGTTTTCAACCTGCATGTCTTTTTTTTCCCCTTCCTTCTGTCCTTCCTTTGTGTGTCTGATATTTTAGGTTCATTTCAGTCACATTGCATTTTAATTTGGGCTGGCATCCTTGAAATTAAAGGAAGATAAAAGGGAATCTGGAGCTATGTTAATATCTCTTTGAAGATGGAGTCAATCTGGCAACAGAATGCCTAGCCCTTATTTTCCCTTCCCTTTCCCATCTTCCTGTTTTCAGCACAGTGGATAATAGATAGTGCAGACTCAGCTTAGCAACAGCTTACCTTAGGTGGGAGAACTCTTAAAGCCCTCTGCTTTCATCTTGCTCCGTGTGGCAGATACCAGGCTTTGTTTTGTCTTTTTAATCTACATCTGGACACTGAATATTTATCTATGTAATTTCTGCTCATACCTACATCCTTCCCTGCAGAGAAACAGACTGCTTGGATTTCCAAAGGTAAACACAGTAACAGAGGAAGTGTTTACATGTTTAGTGAAAGTACAGGGATACGGAGCAAAATGCACCTGAAGTAATACAATAAATATACTTGTAATGCATAATGACACATGTCATTGTGGTGCTACATGATTTGATTATTACAGATACATTTCATTCAGCTTATGGTTAAAGGAATAACAAAATAATGCATATACTGCAGATATATTCACCATTAGAATGACTGTTTGTTTATGAATTACCCAAACCATTTTACCTTTAATTCTTGAATAACACTTTGTTTTTCTCACAGAAAATACAAAAAAAGGTACAATGTGGTACAAAATTCAGTTAATCGGCAGACCATTTTATGCAAATTCTGATGATGTAACCTTTGATTATTCTCAGGAGTTGCTCTTGAGAATTGCTTCAAAGTAAGGCAACTTTCAGCAAATACTGCAACACAAAGGAGTGTCTATAAAGCAGCATTTGGTGTTATAATACCAGCTTTTTCATCTCTTTTTCACAACTAAGTCCTCTGATTTCCTCACCTTTCCCTTCATCAGGTTTTGTATTTATATCTGAAAATCCTCTTATCACCACTGTCATGTAGATAAAGCAGCTATATAAACTCAGGTGTTTTGATGTTGATCAGATTTCTACTCATCTAATACTCATTTGCGAAACATTTGATGCCCATCTTTGTTTCATTACAGACATTACGTTCATTTTCCCAAGGATCCTCAAGGGAAGCTTATGGATTAAAAAGTGTGAAGTCTGAGTAGCAATCTGCCAGAGTTTTAACGACATCCATAACAGGAATCTGAACCCGTGTCTCCATCTTGTCTCGCCTAAGAGCAAGCTTGCATAAACCGCATGCTGCGCCTTTAATACCCGGTTAATTACTCTCCTCTTGACCTGCCAGTGAAATGAGCCCGGCTGCCACAGCCACCCATGTTTCTGTTATCTGTGCAAAAATGCATTAGTGTGTGCCCCTTTTAATGGCTTTAATTAGTCGTAAACGGAGCTGATTCACCAGTTAAGTGGACGAGGAGTCGATACTGTAATACAGTCCCAATATGCACAGCTCTGACTATCTCATTGAGAAGGTGGTGCATGAGGGGATTGTTTTCACGGCAATGGCAGAGGGCGGGCTGGATAGACTCATTCAGTAATAAAGAAGGTATCAAATACTCCAGAACCATATCAGGCAGTACTCACTCACTGCTCTGATATGAAAAGGACATCATTAGAGTGCTGCTGTATTGACAGAGGAATCCTCCTAGAGAAGCTGTTTCAATGTCAGTTACATAATGTAGAATACGTTTCCACTGGAGGAGATGAAACCTCAGCAGGGCCTATTGTCAGTGGAGGGAACGGCGCTTTATTATGACATCTTGTAAAAATAAAGTAAACATATCCGTGGAAAGACAAAGAGTATGGCTACGAAATTGGAATTAAAAAAACACACGCAACAATAAGAGCACATTCTTTTCAGGGTTTTTTAAGAACTGAGCTAGACACAAAAACATCGTTATTTCAGCTTTAGTCAACAATGTTTACCCAATAAATGCTTCCTCATATAAAAACCCTGCGAGATCAATTGAGGCTACTTTGAGGAAGAGATACCTATACAGTCCATGTCAGTAAACCATCTCCTTTCATCCACTCATAAAGTTTCCAGTCTCCAGTCGCTCCATTTGCTGAGTAATGCTTCTCCCAGCCAGTGCTGAGGTGCAGTGCTCTCACACTGGAGGAAGCTAATGGCTGGTTATGGTTTCTAATGCATGATGCTTTGGCTTTTCAAATAACAGGTCTCTATTACGACTTTGTGTGCAGTTAGAACCCATTGACGGGAAACTCTGCCACAAGTGACCTCCTAGAATGTCTTACTGTATTTCTTAACTTCTCTAACAAAGCATTTTAATTGGAAAAGGTATACTCTTTATGAAATGCAGCAATAGATTACCAGTTCTTCAGAGACCGTTAAAACGATGATCCGTTAGGAAATACACTGACCTTTATATGAAGCTTTCATTTTTTTCATTTTCATTTCCATCTTTATTTCGAACAGATTTAAAAAAACAAATAAAATATAAAATATGTGAAAAACAGAATACCGTATTGTTAGAATACAGTATTTATCAATATTCATAATAATATTTATATATTCAACAAAAATATTCATAATAATAATAATAATAATAATAATAAATCATATGTGTCCGAAAGGGAGCAGGAGGAAGCAAATACTTATTAATTCCCACCCCTTACTTACTGCTAATCAATGATTATCCTTTAAATCATTTCTGCAATTTATTCCTACTCACATCTTTACATTTACAATAATTTCTCATCTTCAATCACCTCTCTTCATTACAGCTTACAGATTGTAATACTTAAAGACTATATGAAAAGCAGCAGATGTCAACTGTAATAGGCAGAATATAGGCAAACTATTAAAAAAAAAGATTACCAGTGTTGTCGGGAAAATGTACATAAAGCAAAGTCCTTAATAGACTAGGATTAACATTACAATAAATAAAGATAACCTTGAAATAACTGAAATATTCAAAAACATTTTTACAACAATGTAAAACATTCAAACCATGTTTTAATTGTCAACATCTCACTTCAGGAGAAGCAAATACTTCAGAGGCACATTTCCTCTGGAAAGGCATGTTGTACTTATTATTTTTTTTGAGAATCAAAAAGAATATTCCTTTCAACCCCATTGTGTAAAAGTGGAGGCAGAAATTCCAACAGCAAATATCTCCTTGTTAAGACAGCGTGATGAATGCAGTCTTAGTCAGAATGCATTACTGTACCTTGATTTTAGATTTCATTAGAATTTACATTTACTGTATTTGAAGAACAATTTAAACAAATAGATTTAAATTTGGATTTGTCTTTCTGTAGTTCTTGTTATCTGTTTGTTTTTGTAATAATTAATGTATAAGCCACCTTTTATGACCTTTCTATACTAACCATTTACATAATGTTAGGTTCATTGCTCAGTAGCTTATAGGATTTGAAAACTGGTTAAAAGGCTATATTTAGTACATAGGCTGAATCAGTAGCTTATGTAATTCTGATGAAGAATGGCTTTTCATGTTAAACATGAGGATGTTTGCAGAAGACCACTAATGAATACAAATATTGCATTCGACTTAAAACAGCAGTTATTTTCCTTTACTCTGGTGTTTCTTTATGTGAGTGTAAAGCCTGAAAATCAATGGTAATAACAATAAAAAAGTGTGTGAGATATATTAGCCGTCTCAGAAACATATTTAATGCTACATTGGGCTGTTGACAGTAAATGTACTCCAGCACTTTGATTTATGTGTTTCCAGTATACAGCAGTTGAGTTCCTCGGTGTGAATTTAAACTGCTGATTCTGGCGAGTTCCGGGCCTAATTTCAGCGTTGCAGAAGAGTAGGCAACAATAAACAAGAGGAAAACTAGGGGAGGCTCAGGTGTCTTTAACTTGGAGGTGAAGGTGTACCTACTTCATGGCTGTTTCACCAAAGTTAACCGTGGGAGATGTAGCATGTACAACTCCCAGCACCCGAAATACGGCCCACCTCCTAAAACCTTGTGTGAGTCAGCACGCAGCAGGGGGTTCTAACAGCCGGTGTGTGTGCGTGTGCGTGTGCGTGTGTGTGTGCGTGCGTGCGTGCGTGTGTGTGTGTGAGAGTGAGTGTGTGAGTGTGTGTGCATGTCGAGCTCATCCCGCTCAAGTGCATGTGAGCTGAAAGGGAAAAGTGAAGGAAGAGTGTGCCCTCTCTCTAGTCTCATATTTCTCTGCGGTGTAATGTGCAGTCTATTCATGAGATGCCTTTTAAACGCATGGTGGGAATCGCTCGACAGTCAGGCACGAAACTCAATATGCTAATGCCTTCCAAGGGAGCGATGGAGGGGGAGAAAACATAACCTGTCAATTACCCACGGCAAAACCACTCAAAGATTTATTGAAAACCACCCAAAATGTCCACAAGACAAAAGAGCTTAAACATGCGATAGATCAAAACACCAGCCACCAGTTGTTTGACTAATTGCAAGTTTATGTCAGTAAAATTAACCTCCTCTGACTTAATGGCGTCAAGATGAATTATATTTTGTCAATGCTGCATATGGTAGTTGTATCTTCATCAAGTACTATACCTTGCGAGTGCCAGGTGGAAATCTCTGGCTTTGATTTATGCTAACAGAGAAAAAGCTGGATTTGTCAAAACTCATTATCCAAACAAGCTAGGCGGGTTTTGGACTTTTTGGACGACGGAAGAGACAAAAATAAAGCTCTTCCAGTAGTGGCACAGTTTTACCCCCTTGAGTGTTTGCTGGCTGTGGACCCAAGAAGGCACAGCGGGACCATCAGCATTGGTCTCAGATTATTTAGTTTCTCACACAGACATCATCAAGACACCTCAGCGTAATTTGTTTACAGCTCAGAGATGGAGTGTTGGCGCTTTTCCCTCACTGGAATAATTGCTGTGATGATAGGCTTTGCTAGAACATGGACATGCATGTGAAAACAAGCAAAGTTCCTGATTAGAGGTTTTGCAAACAGAGCCAAGCTGACAAGCCTCGACAGCAACATATCCCCAGAACAATCTTGTGCTGCTCCTCAGAACTATTCTTCCTTTGTGCCTCTCCTTATCCCGATTGTCAAAGGGATTCCATGGAAGTTTTTTTTACGCGGGACTCCCATCAATACTAATGCGCTGAGTGTCATGTCAAAATGCTGCACTGCAGGATCCAAACTGATAACACACGAAGAAGACAAAAGCATCTATATTTGATGTTCCTAAAAGCCTATGCATCTATATTTATATTGGGAAAACGTTGCGATTCTATCCAGCCTTATTTAAATGAAGACAAAACACAGGAAGCTATCATAAATCTCATTGCTACTATATGGATGAAGAGAGGGAGATCCTTATACACTACCAAATGTATACTTTACAGGGAAAATACAAGGACATAGATTTTAAAACATTTATACATGGTGCAGAAAAACAGCAGCAAGTAGCACAAAAGTCAAAGTTTAAGAAAAGAAAAAAAGGCTAGAACTAGAGGGAATGATAGGAATCAGCTCTCCACTAACACGACAGACTGTATAGATCATGACCTCAGTCCTGAAAGTCATTTGATGGTGTTCTCGTTCCCTGGACTTAAACCCATGGACGACATATGGTCCTGTAGTCCACACGAACCTCATCAGTGGTGGAAAATCCATGTCCGCTCTCCCCTGCCAGCCTCTAGTTACACACTGAATCCCCATCCCTATATCTTCGCCCCTGAGCCCAGCAGATTACAGATATCATTATAATGGACGTCCTGGCAGTCTAGCAGCGGTCACATTTAATTTGCCGTGGCCTGATATCTACACAAGATAATCAGCATTTACACCTGAGAGTGAAGACAGAAAGATGAGCGACGGTGGGTGGAGAATGACCAACACAGTGACGGCCCGTCCACACTACAGCTTCAGAAAAAGCTTGCCGGCGGGCGTGTCTGAAGCTCGACCAACAACCAATCACATGAATCTCCCGCCCCTGACACACAAGCAGCGGTTTGATTGGCTAGAGCTTGTACTGGCATATGATTTGATTGGCTGACGCTTCCACCGAAAGCTTCAGAAGCTTCAAAAGTTGAACATTGCTCAACTTTTGCAGCCTGAAACGCCAGGAAAGCTCCGCTCTGCTACCCACAATTCAGTTCGGCGAAAAGCAAGGCAACGTGACGTCACCCCATTCAAAGTGAATGGGCAGACGCGTTGGAAACCGTTTTTGAAGCTGTCGAAGCTGTAGTGTGGACGGGCCGTGAGAGAGGTGAGAGTGAAGGAAAGATTCAGGAGGAATACACTGTCGGCACACAATCCGCTGGGACAATAGCACAATAACGATGAGGCTCACTTGTCAGATTTGCATTCTAATAAGAATGACCTACTTTGGGCCCCTGAGATGACAGAGAGCAAAACCTGATTCAAACGAGCATCCCTGAACACAGATGTTACATCTTAGCTCAGAGGGAGTTACCTTACCTTCATATTGTATTTTGCTTTGCGAGGGCAGCCCTGTCCAATTACAGCCAGACAAACAATATTGTTGTGAAGGTTATAGGGTTATTGTAGCAGACGAGTGGGATCTTCATTGATTCCACTTTCCTACTTGCGAGTGCTCGAAAACTCTTGCTTTATTCCTACAGCAGCAGCAGGATTATGCATTTTCCTGCTCGACAAATCCTTTTACTCCCACCTGCCATTGATGACATTGATTTGTGTATGAAAGAAAGTTACATCCGCCACCTAAAATTGTGGAATTACAGTATAAAGCCACCAGAACAGGTATATGATATATGTTTAGCACATACGGAATGATTTTTCACATCTATAACAGATCAATTTCCCCTGAGCCCGAGCAGTGACGACCTATTTCCTTTGAAGGGCTGCCCATACATATTTCAGCTCTCAAGCTCAGAGGGACACATTAGTGCTGTGAATGTATTGCAATGTGACTCCATGCAAGCACAATATGTTGCTGAGTTTCTGAAAGGCTTTGTTCTACTTCAATTTCAAATGGAAGTAGCCTTTGACACAATGTTAAATCCAGCTTTTTAACTATCTACAGTATCTTACTATCTATTTATATCTATCTATCTATATATATATATATATATCCATCAATCCAAGCATCTATCTATCTATATATCTATCTATATATATGTCTTTCTATTTTCACAACCTTAAACCCCTATTGTATATTTGTAATGGATAGAAAACAGCCATCTAAATTTGTCATTTTGAATAACATTTTGTAACAAACTATACAGTTATTTAGATCTTATCATCACATATTTGAGATGTTATGACTTTAATGGCTGTGCTGCTTTTTCTGTCACAACAATACAAAATAAGTGTCATTCTTGTACCTGGTAAAAAGCAGTTTTTTTGTAACATTAAGTAATTTATAATCATCATACTAACTAATTGGTGGTGATGGAGCCCGCTATTCCAAAGCCAGGAAGTGAATCCCTCATGTTTACCTTTTTTTGTTGTCACTTTTTAAGTAACCCAGTTGTACTTGGTGAGAGATTTGCTCAAATGATTCTACCTGCCCTAGATCCCGTCTGCTTTTCAGGAACAGTGAGAATCAGTCAGTCACAAGAGGTATAATTGTTGGTAGGTTGTTTTTATTAATTTATTGTAATTATACTTTTATATAATGTTCAGGCGTATTATCTGGTGTTGGAAGGGACATTTGCACTTTTATTAGTTTAATAAGATACTCTAACAAAAAGTTTTCTAATAATAAATGTTTCATTATTTGCAATTAAGGCTAGGCAACTTTATCTACATAACACATCTCATAGCGTGGGTAAATTCAAAGTGGTATCTAGCCTGTCTGTCTCTGTGTGCCGCCCTCTCTGTCATTAAGAGTGCTCCGTGATCTCAAGGTGCTTTTTTCTTTCACCCCACGCTGTAGAACTACCTTTGAAAGCTTGCTAAAATATGCAGTCTGTGGATTCAGCATACAGTATTTGTCCTTCACATTAAAAACACCTATATATGCAGCTATTTATGCAACTCACTGAGTTCTTCTGAAGTAGTCTTTTAGAACTTTGCCTTGAATCAGGATAAATAACGAGAAGAAAAGGATCCAACAATACAAACAGGAGAGAAAGGTGACCCCCCCCCTTGGCTTAAGCTCCTCCATGAGGCGGTACCATGGATTAAATAAGATGCAGCATCAAAACACAAACTCCCATCTGTCGGGTTTGCATATTAATCACAACAACAGGCACACTGGCAAAGTATGATCACAAGGATTGCTAGGGAGTCCAATTCACGTCACTGATGCTAATGAGTTCAGCAGGGCTAAAAATACCATAGAATATTTATATATATCCACGGGGGTAAAAAGTGGTTCTTCTTCGGGATATCCTGCCTTAAAATATTTAGTTTACATTTGACAGTCCTGTTGTTGCTTAGACTAGACTTCAGATTTGATCATTCATATGTTGGCAAGATGTTGCTAATTATTTCAAAATGTCCTCCGTGTTTACTGAAGCTAAGTGGGACCTGCCTCTTTGCTTTCATCAAGCTCTCTGCTGTAGATCTATGAGAACGTGTTTTTCTATCTCATGTTGTATCTGTCACGTTTTGACAGATACAGCAGGAGACTGCCTGCTTTTTTTGTATTCACTATGTTGTTTGAGTCTGTAGTTGTCCATCTGTTCTATCTACGTGTGTTGGTCGATCGTTTGTACTAATAACCCTGTGATTAATGCACTTGTGCTCGCATCTCAGATCAGCCAGGCACTTTATCAATCTGAATGGCACTGCTGCACGCAAAAAGAAGCGCAGAGCAGGTCTGACTTATAAGGCTGACAACGACTCCATTCATGCGTCTAATTTAAGAGCGGCTTCTGCTCTGTCTAATTAACAATTTACTAGGCCATCAGTCAGCCTCCCCATTGTGGTATAATCAGCGTCACAGACGTGCAGGGCGGCTCGGTGGCAGTCGGTGCACAAGTTCACATCTGCAATAGGATTAGAACAACCATGCAACTTTCATGGATACACAGACAGAAAAGTAGGCACGGCGAGTTCCAAGGACGCAGCGAGGACTGCGAAACCTCTGATTGAAAGATGACACTGTGCGCTGGAGTGAGATAGCAAAGTGTTCGACAAATTAGCCAGCTCTGTGCACGATAGGAGCTGCAGCTGTAAAATGTTATTGCCGTGATAAAGGAATCAACAGATGCCTATTTGCTCTCAGGGGGGAGGCTTTCGTGTTGCTTGCCGATCAGCATGTATCACGACTATGGTGTGTGAACGCATGATGCAACTTCATATTGTGGGTACACTCGTGTTTTATTTAAGGGTTAGGGTTAGGCACATGGAGGGGGGTTGTCATGCGATGGCACCTTTAAAGGATTATGATACAGTTTCAGAGTGGATTTTTGTAAAAAGACTAATAAATCCCCCATTAAAGCTCCACCCTTAAATTGCATAACGATAAATCTTCAGGTCCTCCTTCTCCCCCCACACCCTCCTCGAGACAAGAACACTTGTTTTTATTTTTATTTAAGGAGAGAAGTGAAGGGAGCTGGAGGCTAGCATCTACAATTCTCTGCTCATTGTCTTTCTGATTATTCTGACTGTAGAATAATAACCCACGGAGAGGATTAAGGACTGGTAATCTGGGGGAATAGTGTATTGCATTTCGACAGCTTCTGTATTATATCGCCCCTTAGCTTCCTCTGTATAAACAAATAGAATTCTATTCGTTTATCCACTTAGTTCCTCTGTCTTGCTGATTAGCAGTGAAGGGCTGGGAGGCTGGGATAACCTCGAGCGGATGGTTCCAAGGATATCTGAGGCCAGCATGCTTGTGTGTGTATCAGAAGGGAATCTGTGTGTGTGTGTGTGTGTGTGTGTGTGTGTGTGTGTGTGTGTGTGTGTGTGTGTGTGTGTGTGTGTGTGTGTGTGTGTGTGTGTGTGTGTGTGTGTGTGCATGTACTTTAAAAACAAATGCAGTACTTCTTGAAGGGCGCGGCCAATTAAAAGACGCCCCTGAAGGAGCGTGCTCATCAGGATGCAGTGAACTAGCAGATCCACTCAGATGTCACTGTTACATTAAGCATAAATACCACCAAGGCTATATGTAGCACAACATATTGACTTCTTCATTTTTTTTTATTTATAAAGGAATCCAAAACATTTTTTCTATGAATAATGTGTTGCACAATCTTTAATCTTTACTTGACTGATTATGCAAAAATAGTTCATTTGAAATCAACATCAAAGTATTGGAAATAGTAAAATCTGGCAATGTTAAACCAAATAATATAATAAGATGTGTAGAATGAGTCACAAGACAGTAATGCATTTATATTATTGTCAATGACATACATCATTATGTTTGAAGTAGGCCTACCTTGAATGATGACATATAAACAGAAGGTCCTATTTTAGTTCAAAATCACATTTTCGATTAACATCTTTGATATATTGGAGGGATTTTTTTTTTTTTCTGCTTGAGTGGATGATACGTTTTAGATACCTTTGTTTCCAACTTGGGTGAGCAGGTACATCACAGATGGAAATGTTTGACTTGTGAGAGAAACAAAGATAGTCTTGTGGAACGAAGACAAACAAAATGTTGTGCAGATAAGACAAAGACAAGAGGAACAATGGCTGGATGTCTGCATTGGACTGCATCTGAGCCAGTTACCCTGCAAGTACCTTCTGTATTTACCCTCATTGTCTACTGGATCCATTGTCAACCAAGAAAAACAATGCATGTGCAATACACAACTGGATTACCAAGCCAAACTCCTTTTTACTCCCAAAGTGTAATTTGACATGGCTGTGTTGACCCTACTGACCCCCAAAAATGTGTCCCAAAAAACCTGTGAACTATATCGACACCTATTGGTTATTTTAAGGAATTGCAACAACATTATCAGTAGTTATTATCTCCTCTTCTTGGAGATGCTCAGGTCTTTTGAACAGGTAATGAGGCTTATTTGTCTTCATAACTGAAAGGTCTGGCTCATAGGACCCACTCCAATTGTTAAAGACTTTGAAAAAGGTGAATAAATGAGACCATGGAGACTGGGAGGGTCTTGAAGTTTAGGCTTGGAAGCTAGAAATGAAAGCCAGACATCTCAGCACCTGGAAGAGTAATCAATAAGTCACTTCTATTGATCAACGACCTTTCCAGCTTCAGATATATTATTGTCCTTTTGCACAACCAGGAGATACAAATCCCTCATATTTCACCTGGAAAAGAGGGAGCTGTGCTTTTATTGGTGCTGTTCGCCAATTAAGAATACAAAAATAAATTCCACATTGATGGGAGTGAATGCTGCAGAAATGCTGCACTGCTAATTCATCCATGCAGGTTAAAGACTGACAGTGAGGGAAGACAATGTAACTGGAAAACAAATGGTGGCACATAAGCGGCAGACATGATAAGTCTCACAGCCTTCACACTTCTTAATTTCATATGCAACTTTCTTTTCTTGTTGTCTTTCTCTCTCTTTCTCGCCTTACACCTCCCCATACACTCATAGAACGCTACACCCACACACACACATTATCCCTCCCAGCACTCCCTCTGTGCTCATACACACCCAACACAAAGATGGATCAATTTCACATTCACTTTCAAGATGCGGCGTCTTATTGTCAGTGTATGGTACAATGTCTGATCCCACCTAATGTTGCTATGCAAATCACCCATTGTCATTACTTTTTCTTTCTTTGCGTGCCATCTTCTTCTTTGTGCGTTCTAAACAATTATCTTGCAACCCCAGATGCTGCATCTTGTGGCCTATTTTTTAAAATAGGGCAAACTCGTTGGCAAGGCACCGCCAAAACAACAACAAAAGTTAACTAATTGAAGTAAAACAACAACAAAAAACTCATTGTGTAGCAGTTTGAACTCCTGAAAAGAAAATCTTTCTGTTCCATCTTAATGGTTTTTATCCATTAATTTAGGCTTTATTGGCTTTGCTTGGCAGTCAGTGAGTTGCAATGGCAACCCCGAGCAACAGCTTTCCCACGGAGCCATTTGATCATATGCTGACTGGGTGAAAAACAGTGTAAATTAAAGTCCCCACTCACTCTGACACCTTCAACACAAGACATGACAGGCCATATGTGCTCTGCTAAATCAGTGGAGAGATGGATACCAATTATAATTGCAGCAGAGGAAAGTGAAATAAGCTCAGACACAGGTGTGTTTCAGAAGCCTGGTGGCTAAATCCACCAGGCAGTGCGGATGATGAATAACCCCGCCTGAAAAGGATCTGAAGGGTATCATTGCACAGCCTCTCTGTGCCAATGAAGGGGTGCATTTTGAATTTGCACTCGACCGCTGTGACATATCAAGAAGAGGCATGTCACTTGGTGCATTTCTCCTTGTCGATATGCTCACAACGGGGTAGGATCGCAAATCACCATGGCACCGACCCTGTGTCGAGTGGCCAGCGCGCAGAATGGCGTGTGGTCGCGCGCAGATACCTTCAGGCGGGTTTTCATCATCCGACTGCTGGTGGGTGATTTACACCAGGCTTCTGAAACACACCTGTGTCTGATTAGTTGTCTTGTCCGTCTGCCTGCAATTATAGATTGGTATCCATCTCTCCCGCGAGTTTACAGAGAGCGACATAATGGGCC
This sequence comes from Notothenia coriiceps, assembly GCF_000735185.1. Classification (NCBI taxonomy): domain Eukaryota; kingdom Metazoa; phylum Chordata; class Actinopteri; order Perciformes; family Nototheniidae; genus Notothenia; species Notothenia coriiceps. Next base: position 64,748 of record NW_011350437.1, read on the forward strand.
CTGTCATGTCCTTGTGTATGAAGGTGCAGAGTGAGTGGGGACGGGGAGATTTCACTGTTTTTTCACCCGGCAGCGAGCAAATGCTCCCGTGGGAAAGTTTGCCTCGGGGTTGCATTGCAACTCACTGACTGCCAAGCCAAGAAGCAATAAAGCCTAAATTAATGGATAAAAACATTAAGAATGGAACAGAAAGATTTTATTTTCAGGAGTTCAAACCTGCTACACAATGGTTTTTTGTTGTTGTTGTTTTACTTCAATTAGTTAACTTTTTGGTGTTTGTTTTGGCGGTGGCCTTGCAAACGAGTTATGCCCTATTTTTAAAGAAATAGGCCACAAGATGCAGCATCTGGGTTGGCAAGAGTAATTGTTTAGAACGCACCAAGAAGAAGATGGCACGCAAAGAAAGGGAAAAAGTAATGACAAGTGGGTGATCCTTGCATAGAACATTCGCAGGTGGGATCAGACACTCTTGTACGGGACCGATACACTGACAATAAGACCGCCGCACTCTTGAAAGTGAATGTGAAATTAGATGCCATCTTTGTGTTGGGTGTGAAGGCAGCAGGAGGAGTGTGGGAGGGATAATGTGTGTGTGTGGGTGTAGCGTTCTATGAGTGTATGGGGAGGTGTAAAGGCGAGAAAGAGAGAGAGAAGACAACAAGAAGAGAAAGTTGCATAGATGAAATAAGAAGCTGTGAAGGCTGTGAGACTTATCATGGTCTGCGCTTATGTCCACCATTGTGTTTTCCAGTTACATGTGGCGTGTGGCGCCTCACTGTCAGTCTTTAACCTGCATGGATGAATTAGCAGTGGCAGCATTTCTGCAGCATTCACTGCCCATCAATGTGGAATTTATTTTTGTCATTCTTTAATTGGCACAGCACCAATAAAAGCACAGCTCCTCTTT
>NW_011350437.1:65699-67736 GCF_000735185.1 Notothenia coriiceps
GACAGTAAGTCTATAATAACACATATATTACAACATGTGTTAAAAAAGAGGAAACATAATGATCTCAAGCATTTGATGAAACAAAGATTTGACATATGTTCTGATTGAGATTTGCTGTTAGTCCATTTTATATATAATAATCACTGTAACACAACTACTTTTTACTAATAACGCAACTAGTTACCTATTCCCATTAAGTAAAGCCGTTATAGTTACTGTGATTTAAATGGGTGCGTTACTGCGTTACGTTACATTATGTGATGGAACTGAACAGAATCTCCCTGCCGATGTAATTTACAGGCGAATACAGTGATGTACCTCTCACAGTACCATGGAAAAGTGAAAGTGACCAGAGAGGAGTGATGATTGGTTAACGCGGGGTAACATTTCAGGGTAAGCCAATCAGAGACAGAGTTGGGCGGGTCTTGCCTTATGGGGAAAATACACACACACACGAACACTTGCTGATGCTAACACACACACACACACACACACACACACACACACACACACACACACACACACACACACACACACACACACACACACACACACACACACACACACACACACACACACACACACACACACACACACGGCAACGCTCACCACCAGCACACACACTGGCAGATGCAAGTATCAGCGAGAGCAGCAGCGCATTTGCAACTTGGAGATATAACCACTACTAACGCGTTAGTCCCAACACCGACTACAAGTGCACTAATTAGAACTTGATTGTTGAGGCTACAATAAAGATGCCTGTCAAAATGTCTAAACATATCTTTTCTGTTTTATTGTTCCACTACATTTCATAACGATAATTGCTACAATGATGGGGAGTTGTCTTTTCTCTTACTGTGCCACAGAACAACACAACAACTTGTATTTTTTATTGTTATTATTTTGAAAGTAAAGTAAAGTAACTTGTTACTAGTTACTTTTATAATTTAGTAACTAACAAAGTAACTAGTTACTTTTTTGAGAGCAGTAACTATAACTATTACTAGTTACTTTTTAAAAGTAACTTGCCCAACACTGGCTACTAGTGATGTGTCGGTCGTGAACGAGCCGATTCGTTTGAACGGCTCTTTGGTAGTGATGTTACGTATTTTGCCGAGGCTTCGGAGCGTGTGTCGAGTAATCCTCGAAGCTTTTTGTGAAGCATGTATCAAGGCTTGTATCGTTTTGGGCCAGTGACGTCATCGATGACAAGCGAAGCCTCGCTGCCTGTCGATACAACCTGGTCTCACCAGAATGCGTGACTCCACCACGACTCCTTAACACCACATTGCGTGGTGGAGTCACGAACTTTGCTACATTTACGTGTCTGCACCACGCAAACAACCCCAATGTAAAGTGAATGAGGCTCCTTTGTCGTGGTGCACACACGCATTTCTACAACGTCCAGCAGTGAGCTTTTATTCTATAAAACGTTTTTAAAATCTACTTTATAGCTTGTAGTAACTCACGGGAGGCTTCTTTTATTTTATTTGTATTCATAATCATTTGTATTTTTCGTCAGAATGTATTATGGCAACCCAGCTGTCTCCTAAAAATGACGTTCCCACAGAACTAAACTGCATTCTCAATTAGGTTTAGCAAGAAACGTATTTTCTCCCACGTTAAGTTCGTGTTGAACGTATCTCAAATACGTTTATCTTCTAGAAACATATTTTCTCCCACGTTACGTTTCTTATGAACGTATCTTAAATACGTTTATTTTCTACATATCTTAGCCATTTATTGTCTTGCTTATAATAATGATAATAGTCATTTATAAATATCATTTTAGAGCACACATTTGAAATCAGTAGGCGAGGCTGTCATTTCGCCAGCTACTCTCATGAGCGAGGCAGAAAATAATAGTTTTAACATGCCAAAAAGCTGCTGTGTCGTTTATTGCACCTCAAACATTAAAACAAATCCAGAGTTATGTGTTTCTGTACTTCCTCTAAGAAGAAAGGACAGCAACAGAAGATCTCTGTGACGCCAGATGTGGTGTTGTTAATGCGATATGATATCCGAAAACAAATTCAG
>NW_011350438.1:0-3818 GCF_000735185.1 Notothenia coriiceps
TACGACCATATTTCGGAGGGATAGGCTATGCTACATATTAACTTTAAATGTTATGCATTTCAGTTCTTCAATAACATTACTTATCAACACTTCACTTTCCTGACACAGTTCAACTAACATACATTCAGTGTCGATTGTTATTTTTTCATATTCTTTGCGGAATTTGGCCGTGTAAAATGTCCTCTTGGGTTGCCGTACAGTCAATGTGTGATGTCATTAGTAAGCGTAATGGACCCATGGATGTATAATAAGAACGGACCCCGTGCTGATCTGGTAGGCCGTGCAGATACCTACACTGGCAGCAACACACAGAAGAGAAGAATTACCGAAACTAAACAAAGCGTTTTTATTTATTTATTAAAATTATACAATCCAAAAAAACAGGGGAAACCTGGCTTCCCTTGGCCTCCAGGAGAAAACGCCACTGAGTTCAAGGGATAATTCTCACCCACCTCTTGCTCTTGCCGTTCACTTGTATGTGCCAGTTGAGCTGGTTCTTCCACCAGCTCAACTCTGGCCCTCATCATGAACGCAGGAGGCTGGCTGTATATCTGAACTCGCGCCCTCATCATTCTCTTCATCATCTTGCACTTGTTCTAAGCTGCTGATGATAGTGCTTGTAGCAGTGCTGCTGCCAAAAAGGTCTGTCAATTTGCGAAACATTTATATGCTTCACCTGCGAGTGACTTCACCTTTTTTTGTCTTTCCTTCTCGGCCCTACCTTTTTATTTTCGTTTTCTTTGATTTGTATCCATGTTTTTTCATTCTCCCTGTCTGCCGCGGCGTCTAATCCCTTCTCTTCGTGTGGCCGGCCTTTTTTCTTCTTTGTGTGTGATTATTTGACACACGACAGGCCGTTAGCGCAACTTAAATGATGACGTTAAACAATTTTTTTTTAAAGGGCCGACCGTCAGAACCACAGAACGGCCCTTGACGACCGGCCGTTCTGTGGTTCTCCAGATTCTACAGATGGCCAGTCCGCCCCTGGAGAATAGTAAAACGTTTGAAAGAAGAAGAAAGAAGTTATCATACCTTCATGGAGTCGCCACTTCTAGAGACCCGGGCCTGTCCTTCGTGCCCTGGCTTAATAGCGGGCGGCAATCCCCACCACCTCTGCTTCGAGTGTTTTGGGGACCAGGATATGACCGAAGCGGTGCCATTCACGTTCTCCATTCACGTTCGCCATTCACGTTCGCTTTTCCAGCGCGGCGGATGGCTCCGTTTGCCGGGGAGGTGAATGACGAGGACTTCTCGTTGTCGGGCACCGCTCAGGGTGCAGGGCCGCACGGACACAGCGTGTCTCAGCATGCCCCCCGTTGATGAGAGCCTGGCAGCCCATCTGCTCCCACAGGCAGGCTGGGCGGAGAACCTCTGCCCCGCTGTGTCTGCCCCGCCCCTGATTGTTTCCACCTGTTCCCACTCATCTCATGTTTAAATAGTCCTGTCTCTCCTGTGTCAGTTCATTCTCCGAATGGTCGTGCCAAGCCCCAGCTCAGAAAGGATCGCTTTCACTCATGTCAGGTTTTATTTATTTTGTTAATTTTGTAGGCTTAAGTTGTAACTTCTATGTGTCATACAAATACCAGTTACTAACAGCAGACTGACACAAGTACGCCTTTAGCTTAGTGATGGTGATTTGGTAGTGTCATGCTAGCCTTTTACTTTCGGCAATTGCATTTTACGCTTAACATTTTTTAATGTGTGGAGAATATCTTGAAGAACGAAATATGTAAGTATCATAAAAGTTTGTTTTCAACAGAGCCTTCTTTCTGCAATATATGAAATTTGGTTGGAAAAATTCCTTTTGCAGAACCCTTGAATTCTAACTTCCAAGACGGCCAACAAAAATGTCCAGTGTGACGATTGACATCAGCTTATGATCACACTGTTATCACTGTCTGCACCATTGATATATACCTGACTATGGTGTGCCTTCTGTTTGTTCTTTCTACCATTTTGAAGTGATATTTTCTGTGTAGTGAATTTGAGTTTGGGGTTTCCAAAATACCACATTAGAAATCTTATGTGTATTCTTTCCGGTAAAGGGTTAGTATTGGTGAGTAAATTGTGTTATGAATGTTTGTGCACACCAATCCGCTGAGGGTATAATTCAGATACATTTTCCCATTCATTTTCTACGTTGATAATACTATTGTTTATTTTGATGGTCAACTTCATTATTTTAATATATCTAATCAATTGACATTCACTTGTTTCAGTCAACATGTGATAATTTGCAGTGTAGAGTACAACATAAAATAATTTCCTTTACTCATACTACTTACAAAGTATTGCAATCAAAGTCTGTACATGTTAGCACTGATCCGCAGAAACCTTTTCTTGTCAGCTGACATTTCCATCATATAGACATGTTGGCCTGGGGGACAAAAGCAGAGAACATCAGCATACTGCTAACCACTAGATAACAAGATACCATGCATCCATACGCATACATTATTTATAGCATTAGCTTCCTGCCAATGGATCTCCAAAAAAGTGTACCCCCATTGGTCCATTCATTCCTCCATCCATCCATCACTTTCGGCAGCAGCTGAGATTTATGATCACATCACAGTGTCTCTAATCTCTGCTCATACACTCTGCAGGAAATCTGAGGGACTAGCTTCAACCTCTGTCACTCTCCCGTTGTCCCTACTAACAGGTTTACGTCCAGGTGTAAAAATCCCATATTATAATTGACTTGTCTATCACTCTCTCGCCACTCTATTTGCATTTTCAGGCACTTAGCCGATGCTCTTTTCAGGAGCGACTTAGCAGGTGTGCAATTCAAGGCTCCGGTCCCAGATAAGCAGAAATGACAAGCCATGATAAGTAATTTATGCATAGGTCTGGTGAATGTGTCACTTGTTGACTTGGCTCAATATGTTAAAGGGGACCTATCATGCAAAATGCACTTTGTGATGTCTTTTATACATAAATATGTGTCCCCGGTGCGTCGGGGAACTCACGGAGAATAAGAAAATAAAACCCTCTCTCTTTTCCTCCGTACCCAAATCTTTTCAAAACGGGTGTACAACGAGCGGATACAGATTGCATCCGAACTGACGTCAAATCGGCAGCGGACCCACAGAAAGTTGCTATCAGAAACAATGCCTGACTTGTTTTGGACGTCTTTGTTTACATTAGCAAGCATTGCTAACACTCAGAGCTAACCTGTACAGAAGAGCACATGTGTTTGAAAAGCAGGAAATACAAAAATAACTCTCCTTGTGATAAACCTGCAAAAGAAAAAGCATTTGAGCTCCATACTATTTCAGAAATAATCCTTTACGTGGTTTAAACAGGATGGCGTTTTATCACAACCTAATTTAACTTTATCTCCGGTAGAATTCTGATCAGGCATTAGCTCCGCCTCCTCTTTTTCTTTTTTCAAGCTAAGGACCCAAAATCCGCGTTTCTCTAACAGGGCTGCAAAAGAGGGGTATGAGCAGTATGAGGCATGGCTACATGGGTGATCTGTTTTGCATTTTGAAAAAAAAACTTCACAAACATGTTTTGTATAGGTATGGCCCTACAATATATTTTTCAAATATAGCATGATAGATCCACAACATTTTTCGGCATCAAACAAAGTCAACTTCCTGTCTTTCTCGTTTTAAACGGATAAACTAAAGTATTCATAACATACCACGTCAAGATAAAAGCAACTTATTTCAATACTCGTTGCTAAGGGTCAGTGTTGGGCGTAACGCGTTACAAAAGTAACAGAGTTACAGTAATGTATTACTTTTTGCTGTAACGAAGTAATGTAACGCATTACTAATGAAATGTGGGTAATATATTACCCGTTACAATGC
>NW_011350439.1:0-3803 GCF_000735185.1 Notothenia coriiceps
GTAACATCAACATAATATAAATATCAAGACACAATACATGAAAAACAAACATTTAACATAACAGCACAATCACTGAGAGAAAACATGCTGAAAGACCCTTTAGCGTGCATTTGATCGGATTGACTGGAGCACAAAGGAGTGCTTCAACATGGCACACATCACAACTAATTCTGATTCTAACTGCAAAATGTTTAGCAGTTTTGAACGTACAGGACAAATTCAAACCCCTTACCTTCAGTATCTCTGCTTTTCCACAGCAGGTCCCGCAGACCTCTGGCCCCCCCGGTGAAAGTCAAGGATTTGCGTTTTGGTTCCCTTCGTTTGAGCGAGCTGTCGTTCCCTGAGGGCCGGAGTTTGGCCAGAGGAGGCAGACTCTGGCGGTAAAATCCTCTCTCTTGGAACCGGGTTTGTCGGTCAGAGTTTGGCCGCTCGCTGACAGACGGGCCGGTCCGATGGAGGATGAGCTGCACGTCGCTGGCATACTGACCCCATTTGTTGAGCGACACCACGGGGTTTTCGTTCGGGGCCAGGTGGCGTTCTGTGTCACGCCATTTCTCGATCAGAGTATACCTGCCGGTGCGTCCTGGAACAACATTTGAAAGGTTTATACATGATGAAGTGCTTGAAACTGACATTTCCTGACAACATGATTGCAACATAAGTACCATATATTCAAAAAATATCAGGTTTAGGTTCAGGTTATTCATTTGTACGTGTAGGTAGATTTGGTTTGCAGCTAAAAGAGAGACTTTTTCAAGAGATTTGTCTGTTGTCTATGTTGTTTTGGAATATGTGTCATAATTGATCCCTTTTACCTGCAATGTACCTACAAATAATAAGATTGTTCCTATGAGTAATGGGTTCGGACGTGAAACCAAAAGAATCTTCCAAAACTAGAACAAGTTTCGTGAGTTATTTTTCTGCATTTCTTATCTTTTTCTCAGTGCTCTTATTTTGAAGTGGTCTACTCTCAATTGGTCACCTATACAAAAGGAACATATTTATGATTACGTTTTATGGAGAGGGATGATTTACAAAATCGTGAGCCATAATCTGTTTTGATTTATTTTGTTTAACTATGATGGGAATAGTTTATGCTGTATTTTGTTCAGATGAAAGTAGATTTGGTTTTAAGATTGCAGTGTTTAATTTAACGGTACATGGTTAACGCCGGTCTTATTTAGAAAATGTGTTGCAATGAAGAACTGATTTAGCTCACACTTGATTAAAAACGTTTCTCTGTTATAGATGGCGTTGCCCTCTCATTGGGTGTTCCCCAGGGCTCTATGCTTGGCCCCCTTTGGAGTCCAAACTACACAATTTATTATCTTTGTTATGCAGATGACTCCCAGATTTATGCCCTGAAAAATAGCTTGTAATTAATGTGATGTATTCTGTTTTGGTGAAAACTCCTGAACCATAAGCAAGCCTTAAAAATAAAGTGTTATATCTAAGAGAAAAGACAGAGCAGATTCATTGAAGTCTTTCTAATTTCTCCCACGCTTGAGCAGCTTTGACTGTTTCAAAGAACGTTACCGGCACGTTAGATGAAAGAACTTTACAGTGGGAAAAACAACCCAACAAATAGTGTTTGTGTTGGGAAATGCTGCGTTCAATTGGTCACAGGAGGGGGTGTGTACGCCTGCATTCTTGTCTGTACACATAGATAAGGGTAAAACACTACCAGGCGTACCCTTACCCTCGTCCTACAAAGTGAGGGTCCTTTTAAAAGAGGCACATTCATCACTACAGCCATTCACATCAAAGTGCCCTGGCCGGGACAAAAGGCAACGAGAACACAAAGGACGGCCAACGCCATAACTCCCGCTACACTGTCACCATTAAAAACACACACATGTTTAACCCTGAGAAAGACCTATCAATGGGGGACAGCGAGAAATCCAAGAAGGGTCCATTTTAAAAACAGTACACAACTTTCAATGTAGTAAAATGATATTGTTATGGTCTTGGATTCACAGTTTTATGTACATTACAATCAATTCAATGAGTTACAGAGAAAGTGTCAACTTATATCTCTGCACTTGTACATAAACCGAAGTCTGCAGCATGACTCATCTAGTTTTGTGAAATCCTATTTGTGATGAAAATCTCTTTGTGCCCTCGAGTCACTTTTCATTTTACTGCAATTTATCATCTCCAGCACCTCTGACAACCTGCCCGGCCAATGTTGGACACAACCCACAGAGCAGAAAATTCCCATTGGGAATGATTTTGGATTAAATATCTCGCACCATTAAGGTTTCTGAGCGCAGGAGCCGGGTGAAGAAGATTTAATCTCACAGTGTTAAATATACTCTTCTTTTGGTGGGCTATTCATCCTCCTTCCTATAACCAATAGCTTTTTAAATCTACTGTATCAGAGAGAGTTCAAACTTTAAGAGGAAACTCAAGACCAACCGAGATTTTAACTTATTTGTATTTTATTTGTATTTTATTCTTATTTTATTTGTATTCATTGTATTCTATTTATTTTATTTTATTTTATTAATTTTATTTATTATTTTATTTATTTTATTTTAATTTATTCACTTTTAATCACAAAGCTTTATGTTACTCTGGTTATACCTGGGAAGGGGAAGATGGTATTGTTTTTATTTGTAAATTGTCTATGTGATTGGTTTGTGAAACACTTTGAGTTACCTTTGTGTATGAAAGGTGTTATATAAATACATATATTGATTTGACGTGATATTCCTGTGATGTTAGATATGTTTCCGAGCATATACCACCTGATGTGATCGCTAGAGATAAGCTGTTTCTGACATCGTAGTAAGAAGTTATGAACTTACCTATGGCTTGAGCCAAAGCGATGACGACTTCCTGGCATGTTGTGAACTCTGTGACGCCGCACACGATGCGCTGAACTCCGTCCACCCACACTTTCAGCTCCATGGCCTTCATCCAGACGCCCTCATTCCTCCACACCACAAGGGGGCGCTATACAAGGTAAACTGTCCATCCTTAAAAAGACACAAAGAAGAACTGTGTTTCACTGTTTGGAATATCTTACAAAAATGATTTCACTCTCATTAACGCTTGCTAAAAAGTTAGGCAAATAAAAACGTTTACAGTGATAATATGTCAATGGTGTGTTTACTGACCCCTAGTGGCCAGTCAAATATTGCATGTCTAAAAACGAATTTCTTCACTTGAAAACATTAATTTGGCCGAGAGAATTAAGGAACAATAATGATATCAACAAGATTCAGCAAAAACTCAATATTCCATACCAATTTTTGAAACATCATGTTTTAATTTGTAATTGAACGCACCCTACACTTTTCCCACAATATCTTTTCAACCACTTGTCACCAAACTTTTACAACATGGCTGAAAAGAGCTAAAATCTTTATAGAAATACCACCCAGGTGCCACATGGTCGTGCATTGTGACACCAGCTTCCTGCAAACCATCTACTCACAACAACTACGAACACTTCTGTAGTGGGTTTTCCTGTAGTGCTGCTGATGAATTAAATGGTGAATTAAATGGTTATCACCGCATTTAGTTTTGCACAATTTACATTATTTAATTTCATATTCTGTTCTTGTACATATCATATTCTATTTACATGTATATAGACTTTTTGCACTACTTTGTATTTTATTATATAAGTTGCATTGTTGGAGGAGCTCAGGTCAGAAGAATTTAATTGCCATTTCTACACTGTAGCTTTGTGCATATGAGAATAAAACATTTGAACCTTCTAAAAAAACAAAACAACAACACAAGCTTATTAACATATGAATTTTACAAGTTGTCAACAAAATGCAAAGTGTTAC
>NW_011350439.1:4425-10858 GCF_000735185.1 Notothenia coriiceps
TTTTTATGTTTCATGTGGAACTAAATGATGCAGGTCTCCCTTGTAAATTAGATCGATGATCTCAAGGGACCAATCTGTCTAAATAAAGGTTTGAAATTAAATTAAATTAAATTAAAAACGATTATCCATTTACTTTGAAAACATCAATTTATTGAAAAATAAAAAGGTGTATAGTGTTTTTAACAGTTGATTACCCTGAACTTTAAGTATAATTCAATTTAAAAACCAATACATTTTTTTTTTTTAAATAAATAAATAATAATAAAACATTTTTTTAAAAATCGTTTTATTTCGATTATGTTGTTTTAATAATCGTTGCAAGCCAAAATCGTAATAGCGATTAAAAAACGATTAATTGAGCAGCCCTAGCCTCGGGCCAATATTCACTTTTACTGAAAAGAGCAAATAACAGCGACCTCTGTAACTGGATGCTAACGGCTAATGTCAACTAGCTTTCTTGCTGAATACAACACGGCTATGGTTTTCACGAAATAACAAGGAAATAATAGCGTGCTTCCCTTGGACGAGTTGAAAGTGAGTAAATTGTGTCCCAAACACATGTTTATCTTCCTCTGGACACTATCACCGGGCCCTAAGACATCCCTTCTCATGTCTCTTCTCCAAACGACTGCAGGTAATACACTGACTCTGGATAAGTACCTCATACAACCCTTTTCCAAACTATCCCTTAAATCCTTGAAATGCTGTACGCAGGATATAAGCATTGACCCGAGTGTGTGAGTTCAGGGAAAGTCAATTGAAAACTAATTGAATTCTCTGCACAACAGCTTCACCTCTGCAGTGTGTTTCCTCGTGGAAACAAGCTTCGATTTCCTTTACCCTTGCTAATAACTTCCAACACTTGGAAAGACACCTCTATGCTTCAGTGGTTGCAGCTATTGTTCGGAGTTTTCATCATGCCATTTCCAGACTTTGGATAGGTTCGTGATCTAACTAACAATCACTTCGAAGCGCCTGCTGCAAGTGCGAATGAATAAATCATACATGCACACAAATGAGTTTCCTGCAACATGTTTGGTTCTATTTCAGTTCAGCTTCCCTTGTAAATATATCACTTCCATTTTTAGTGTCCGACTGAGCTCCACAGTGGGTAACCTCAGATCCTGTGGTTAAGGTGCTGTTGGAATTTCCTTTTCTATTAGTCACAGTTTAATAAACACACACTGACTCAACGCTTCACATTTCAACCGCACACTGAATCCTTCACCTAGTGGTCTATTTATAGAGAGTCCTGGACATTAAAGCTGACCCTCTTAAAGCACAGAGAACACACTACATGTAGATTCAGGCGGTCTTTAAAAAGCTTCTGTTAACTCTTAAAATGGTGGTCCGGTGTTACATTTATGACTTTAAAGGTCATTTTAAGACCCATTTCACATCCATACTGATGACAAAGGAGGACAGCTGCTTTAGGTCTTATCGGCTTCTCATGTGACTCTAATTCCTTTTCACTCAAAGCTCCTAATTTGAGCGTTTTTGTACAAATGTGCAGCATGATTTAAATCCCTTTCTTTCAACAGGCTTTCCCAAGCATCAGAAGCACAGTACTTCAGCTTCTGAATTCGTTCTCACCTAAATTACAAAATTAGCATCAATAGGAAGAACATATGCGGGTCATTCCAGAATTGGAGGACATTTCATGTCCCCCATATAAAAAATCTAATAATCCATGCCCAAAATGCTTGGATTATTAGATTTTTTATATGGGGGACATGAAATGTCCTCCAATTCTGGAATGACCCGCATATGTTCTTCCTATTGATGCTAATTNGTGTGTGTGTGTGTGTGTGTGTGTGTGTGTGTGTGTGTGTGTGTGTGTGTGTGTGTGTGTGTGTGTGTGTGTGTGTGTGTGTGTGTGTGTGTGTGTGTGTGTGTGTGTGTCTGTGTGTGCGCTGAGCCCTGCAGCGATGAATCTCTTAATAGAGTTGGGCAATAAGCGCTCGCTCAGCAGTGGCTTTTAATCAGAGTTCCTTTAATGGAGTCACACAGCGACAGAAAGAGCAGGAAGTCCTTGAAGCACACGTGATGGAAACAAGGACAAAACTCATTCACAGCCGTTGTGTTTGTAGTAGAGAAACTCTGCAGCACAACCACAAAACGATATATTCTCTTGTGTGCATGACAGTAGAACGTATCAGGTATTGTAGGTTAATTGACCTACATTTGCACAACATAATTAGTGCTAGCAACTTCACATTCCCTCCTTTATTTCAATATCCCGCCCCTTCCCAATACTTCTTTGTCTCTAATAGATGTTTAAATGTTGTTCCTTGTTAAATAAAATGATGTGCTTTGAAAGATATTGGCTGCTATAGCAACTACAGCAACACATTTCCATCTGTTTAATCTGTTTCCTTGATCTTTTAAAATGTCAAAAAGTACAAAAAAAGCTTCTTCACATTTCTTGAAAGCCCAAAATCCCATCTTCAAATATCTTGTCAAGCCATGCTAACAATTTCTAAACGCATATGTAGTACATGTATATACATTTATATTTAGCAGCAAGTCCTCCCAAATTAATTTAATAATGAATTGATTCTCAAAATGTTTCCTGTTCACTTTCTTTTATTTGCTAATCGGTGACAATTATTTATTAGGAAAACTGGAACAATGATATTTAATCAACTTTAAAAGACTAAAACATTCTGCAGAATGTTCAGTGCAGTTTCCTCTCTAAGCATCCAATCATATGTGTCCCTTTAACATAAAAGCTGTCTTTAATTTCTCCCTCTCAGTCATATTAATAATCCCAATGGTTTTGTATCTAAACTAGTAAACATGTTATTCCATGTCGTCCATATTAGCCTCCTCATCAGCTCCCAAAGCAGAAAACTTTAATTAAACAAACTCTACAGTGTAAATAATCCAGTCTGGACCCCCCTTCCCTCCACCTCTATGTTAGCTAAGCTCCAAGTCTTACAGGGTTAAAGGCTTATTGTCTGCTTCAGGCTGATTAGTTTTTAATTTTTTTTTAGACTTAAATTTGGCAATATGTCACCCAACTTCAATATGGTGGTCATTACAGGCACTGAAATATAACAAAAATGCTAAATTGCTGTTTTTTCAGTTGTTTTCACCCATTCAACAACTTATTTTCGGACATTAGTGGTCATTGTGATAAAGATATTTCCATTGCAGGATGTTTCAGTCATGTGGATTAATAACCTCTGAAAATTGGCCTGTATTGCCTCCATTGAAAACGTTTAGTTCACAGGAGAGTCTTATCTTGCAGGATGGATGGTTGACAGTTCAAGCTGTTCAGTGTGATTTCTCTCTGGATCGTTTCACTCTGCTTAATTATTCCATGTTTTTGTTTAACCTGCAACCACCTCCCCTCCGCTCAGCTGACTCAGTTGATGTGGAAGTAATCTCTAAAAAGGTGTCTCCGTTGAGCGCTCGGTTTGACATGACGAGATTAAAGAACGTTGAAAAAAAAAAGTTTGTAGTTTTAGAAAAAGAAACACACACAGGTGAAAATAAGAATCCAGGACGTAGAGTAGTGCAACGTTAAAATACTGGTTAATATGTAATTGCAAACTGAAAAAGGTTTTGGTTTTGTTCCAGTCACCTTTGATTTATCTAAACATCTTTATCAGCTTTCATGTCGGACGATGAATAGGACAGAAAGGGAGGAGATATAGGATGAGATATTGTGCTGTACGATACAAGGCTGTGTGCCAAGTGAAAATCACAAAGTCATGAGTGTGTTACGGGAAGACCTCTGAGCACCCACTATAGTCCATCAAGAAAAATGACATTATGTCTGAGGACACGGGTTCAAATCCTAATTTAATTAGCTTTTTAAATCCCAAATACCTGCAGTGCTGACGTGAGCATATCCTGTGGTTTGGCTGGCACGAAATATCTTAACCCATGGATGGATTTAAACATTTTTTGTATATCCATCCACATTCCTCTCAGGACATTTTTGTCTTCACGTAAGAATGTGTCCAATAAATTGATTAATCTTGCCTCGGTTTTACTTTGTGTTTAGTGCTTGTTAGCAAATGCTCACATAATAAGCTAATGGTAAACATTACTTAACACTTACAGTGATGTCCATGTATATATTGTAATATAAACATACTTATAATGCAATAAAATCTGCTCATCGCAATCAGTAAGCACTCAGGGATATTCATAATCACATTATTTGGTATTTTATAATTACCTATATAAGGTCAACTATCATAATACTTTTGAATTTCTTGTCACTCACTGACATTTGATGATACTTGATAACTTCACTTGAACAAAAAATGACGACTCATAGTGACTTATAACTACCATGTAATGTATTATTTCTGGCTATAACTGTTAGCACACATTGTAGCTACCTGTTAAATGTCAGCGCAGTTAGCATGCTGGCATTAGCATTTAGCTCACAGCGTCACAGAGCTGCTAGCATTGCAAATGTGCTTTTACTAAAACATCCAATAGTTTAAACACACACTCAGTGTATGTAATACAATTCTAATTTATAACCACAATGTAGCTTAATGTAATGTATTCATTCTGTTGGATATAATTTAGCCTACATTTAGCATGCTGTCAACAGAGCTGCTAGCATGGCTTTCAACACTGGCCCCAAATGTGCTTTTGCTGTAACATCCAATAGTTTAAACACACTTGCAGTGTACGTAATACAAGTGTGTTGTTAATCTCCACCAGCAAACCACAACTCCAGCAACACCCCCACTTTACTCCAGAGTGTGGGTAACCCCGGTGCATAGTACACCTCCACATATTTCCAAAGCCCACATTCAGAGGAGACAAAGAGGAAGTGACAGGAAAGCACGGGCTGCTTCTTAATTGTTGGTGATTGTTTGGTCTACTTTCCCAGACCGTGCGCTCCAATCAATCCAGTCATCTGTGTGAGGCCGGACAAAGCAGAGCCCCGTCGCCATGGAGAGGGATTGTTTGCATCCAGTCATGCTGCTATAGCCATGTGGGCACACACACACACACACACACACACACACACACACACACACACACACACACACACACACACACACACACACACACACACACACACACACACACACACACACACACACACACACACACACACACACACACACACACACACACACACACACACACACTGCAGCATGCTCTTTTGTCTGTGCACCACTCCCCCCCCCTGCTGCCTCCACCTCCGTGTCTCTTTAAAAATTGGCCTCTGATTGCATCAGGGCTTGTTGTTGAACTGCTCACGACTCCTGCTGCTTTCACGTCTCCTTCTTAAATCACATTTTCAGATGTGTTAGGGAACTACGTAAAAATAAGGTTTGACTCTGAAATGTGCTGTGTTTTTGTTCTATAGAAGCTGTGCTACTTTTAAATACAATAAGTGTATTCAAAGGGTAGAAAGATGTATTTTGAGTGTAGAAAAAGTAGTTAAAAAAATACAGAATCAGTAAAAAAAGGTGTATTAAAACCATCTTGCATTGACGAATCAATAGTGTCTGAAAATAGGTGGAATACAATATTTCTGAATGTCATTATTAGTAGAAATGGCTCACTTATTGAACTAAATATAGTGACATACATAGCATTTGTTCTTCTTATTCTTTTCAAGTTGTGCCTTTTTAATAATTGTCATATTTTTTATAACATGACTGCATTTAGGTCTTGTTCTTCTGGCATGTAAAAATATGCAGGTTTAGTTCGATTTTTTGTAGTCAGAACTTGTTTATTGCACTTAATGACAATATAATTGATGTTGTGATTGGCTGCTTGGAGGAATTAAGCAGGGTCAGGGGGTTCAAACCCAATCAATGGGAAGTTAAAGGTTAATCAGGTGGCTGAGTTAGTGAGCACTGGGCCAAAGCAAGGCAGGAAATTAACTCCTTCAAGCCCAGACTCGTAGTTAGTTTGACATTAAGAGCTTTTGTTTTCCATTTTTTCCACCATAATATGCTAATCCCAGGATATTAAAGGAACTTTCGGTGGGATTTTTGTGCTGGTATTTCTTAGTTACAATCCATTTTTAAGGAAATGCATGTAAGAAACACTGACACCACGTCTCCCCAGCTCTGCCTTCTTGTGGCATCCTAAGAATGAAACTTCACACTGAAGTCACCGCTAAGTTTAGCTCCACGTCAAACAGCCCAGACAACACAGTCTCCTTCATGTCGGAAACCACATGTCTGAGGCAAAGGTTGTCCAAAAGTTTTAGGGCTCAAAATGTGACGAGGTTACTGTGATGGGACCAAAGATGGAAAAGAATCGAAGCAATGCAAGCCTTGTTTATTCTGCTTCACTCAAGTTTTAGGGCTCAAAATGTGTAAAATACTATTTGAGATGTGTGATTATTTGTAATACTAAGTTACTTTTAACATTTGTATTGACCATGCTGTAACAAAACGACAGAACCAATGATGCAAGCTAGTGTGTTACATAGTCT
>NW_011350439.1:10879-13715 GCF_000735185.1 Notothenia coriiceps
ACTAACTACTACGTACACTACACTACTACGTACTACGTACTACTACTACACACACTACACACACACACACACACACACACACACACACACACACACACACACACACACACGACACGACACACACACTACTACTACTCTCTCTCTACACTACACACACACACACACACACACACACACACACACACACACACACACACACACACACACACACACACACACACACACACACACACACACACACACACACACACACACACACACACAGACCACTCACTTCCTGCTGGTTCATGGATCAGATATGTGGAAGACCAAAAGAACTCCATTTAAGGATCTATTCATGAATTATAAGTTATACAATTGGGAGGATAAGGAGGAAAATGTGATCAATCCAGATATATGGATCATATTCACTATGAAATGAGATAGACTAAAAACACTCAATTTAAGGATGTATTCCTGAGATATAAGCTATAACATGTGGAAAAACATGAATAAATTTGACCCTGTTGAGAAAGTTATGCAACTACAGTACAGCTGACAGCTCTCCAGATATATGGGTATTCACTATGAGATGATATATAACAGCATATTTCAAACACATGAGCACATACTACATTTTTAAAAAGCCGGAATAAAATCAGGCTCATGAATCAGACATGGCACTTAATTTAAGAATACATTCCTGAGATGTAAGTTGTAAAATGTGGATGATAAGAAGAAAAACACGAATAAATCTGTGTTAGCTCTACATATGGGTATTCATTCACTATGACATTATATCATCAACTACAACCATATGTCTATGTGTGTGATATAATGTCAGATATTCATTATCCTTAGTGTTATAGTCTCTTTTGTATATTTAAATATGGTGTAAATATATAATCGTTTATATTTTTGACCTTCTATTACAACTTATTTCCTCATGTTGTTTATGTTTGCAGAACCATACACCAAAGACAATTCGTTTCTATGTGTAAACCTGTCACTAAACTGGATTCTGATGTTATTGTCAGCAGATTTTAAAATGCAGGCTTTCCTGACGCATTGACATTCAGCCCTGTGCGTAAAAACCACAACAACATACCTGTTTGCAGACCAGTGTGTGTCAGAGCATGGGTAACTCTGCTGTTGTGCTGCAGCCTCACTGCTTCTCTCTGGGATAAAGAAAAATCCAATGCATGTTATGCGGGTCACATGCAGGAGATCCGCTGCGTTCTTCGTGCTGGTTTAACGGTGCAAACACAACCGAGCCTCGATAAGAAGTCTGGGGTAAAAACATGCGTCCACCCGGGTGTTATTGGACCTCCGACATGGGGCTCTGAGCATCTGTTAGCTGCTGCTGCTCCGTCACACAGCCTGTACATTGCATCGGAACTGAAGTGGGACACCGCAAGGCATCATGGACCTAAAGCTGCAACGCACTGGTCACGCAAACCACGCAGGTCCAGTCAGCTGAGTCAGATACAGGATTGTTTTTTCTTCCAAAGGCGATGAAATTGTAACAGATGGGGAAATTGCATATTCATAAAAAGTTAATTTTGAACAATTTTACCAATTATTATAACAATATAGATTAATAACATTAACAAGGCAATCAGAACTAATTGTGTATTTAAGAATAATTTCATCTGAAATATGTATTTAATTTATATATATGTATTATTTTATATGTTTTACTCCTGATGTCAACTTTTTGGGATAAATGTCGTATATTTATTAAAAGAGATGGGCTGACTCAAAATGTTGGGACAATTTTACCAATAATTAAAAGAGTATAGTAGTAATATTACTTCATATGTCTATTCCTGATGTCAACTTTTTTTTATCTCGGCTCAAAGGCAGCCAATTAAATTCAATTAGCTTTGTTGACATGACCATAATGACATACATTATTGCCAAAGCTTTGTACAATTACGACATAAATATAAATACATGTACACAGTGGTGTAAAGTAACTAAGTACATTTACTCATGTACTGTACTTAAGTACAATTTTGAGGGACTTGTACTTTTAGTATTTCCATGTTTTGCTTCTTTATACTACTCCTCTACAGTTCAGAGGTAAATGTGTGTACTTCTACTCCACTACATGTATTTAATACCTTTAGTTACTTTACAGATTTGGATTGATGATGTGAAATATAATCAGCTCTTAAATCAGACTTGAATTAAACCTGGAGTAAATTCCAAATGAAGAAATAAAATGTGATCCTTTTACAACAAACACTATATGAAAGTCCTATAGGTTATGCAGAGAGACATGCTGCTCTTCCACTTTCAAACCCACTCCTAAAGACTCTTCACACACTCCGTCCTCATGTTTCAATGGGAAAACACCACAACAAGGTTGGGTTGTCCCCTCTGGCAGGGAGCCGTGACCACACACACACACACACACACTCTCTCTTTCTTTTCTTTATGAAGCCATTGTTGGATATCTGCCACCTCATACTGTATCACTTCATTATTGGACTGGACCTCTGGACCTCTCTCCAGTGATTGGACCAAAATTGAACTTCCCAGGGAGCTCGGCAAATCGGTTTTAAATGTACACATAGAATATACTACAGTGTACTTTAAAACTCAATAAGGTAACATTCATTAGTCCGTCTAGATACTTAATGTACAACCACTTGCAGTTCCCTTTAAACTGTATCATTCATTGAGCTTGCTGTATTTGTCAAGGACCAGGCGACACGGATACAAGGCAAGGCAAGGCCAGGCAAGTTTATTTATATAGCACCTACAACTACAACAAAATGAACATATTTGACCGTGATTTAATTGTAAAACACGTTTCAAAATGATGCCGAAGTAACAACATACTGATACC
>NW_011350440.1:0-13825 GCF_000735185.1 Notothenia coriiceps
AAGAAATATGTACTATATAATTTGATCAATAATAATTTAAAACAAACTACGTATAACTACCACATTATAACTGAGTGAATGTAAAATGTAAGTATACAGTTATGAAGACATATCTGACATTTCCACTGGGTGACTAATTTCAATTGATGTTGACACCATCTCACAACACTCCTAAAATAACATTACTTTCTGAAGCACAATTTAAAATATATGCTGTTTAAAATCTTAATTAGATCTATTGTCCCTCTATATTTTGATTATTATTTAATGGAAACCGTCCATAATAAAAGAGTCATTTGAAGTCAATCAAATACTTATTTCACTTCAGTGTGATAGCAGGAGACCCCATCTAGTCAATCAGAGAAAATCAGGACAATCTGATGAAGAATTTCAAAATAAAATACTTTTGAAATCTCATATATGGGCTATCGTCCTTCTGTTTTTATACAAGAATAAATAAAAAACTGTCAAATTATCAAAGACTTATTTCACTCCAGGGTGATAGCAGGACAATCTGATGTAGAGTTTACAAAATAAAAGGACGATAGCTCATATATGAGCTATCGTCCTTCTGTTTGTATCAAACAGTTCAAATATTCGAATTACATTAAACCAGAATTGTCCCCCTTTTTTCTTAAACAGTGAAGAAAATTGGATATGTTAATGATATATTGACCGCAAAACTCAAAATGTCCCCGGTTTTAATTTAGAAAATCTGGTCACCTTACTATATGGCAGTTTTTATTTTAAATTGGAACTATTTATTTATGTTATGTAATGTATTATATTGATTTATGGACAGTTTGGTCATTTAAATTGTTTAGAAATGATCTTCAATCAATCAAACTTGTAAAGCTATGGGTATTTTCTAGTCAGGGAAAGCCACTGTTAGTTAGCATAGATTCATTAAATGCTATAATTTAATCATAATGTATACAAAATAAAGCATTATCTCACCTCATCATCCTGGAAACCAGTGTCCTCTTCAACAACCTGGTCCTCTGCAGCTTTCATTTTGATGTTATCGTTAGTATAAACAAATTAAAGTAAAAAAAATGTTGTCGGTTTAGCTTTTAGCTAAGCTAACGTTAGCTTCTACCTTTATGAATACCTTAATGTTAAACTGCTAATTTAACTGTTAAACACATAAATAAAACTGTCAGTAAAACCGGATAAACTGTAAACTCGCTTAATAAGTTAAATTATTCAACTACATTGGCTAGAAAAAAAACAATAATCTTAAGATATTGACTAAAAAGAATGTAAGTTTTAACAAAGCGTAGTCATCTTTGTTCCTCGAAGGCTTTGCACACGGCCACTGGCGGGAAATATGATTTTGTCATATTCATGTGCACTCGGAAATTAAAAAATGATATGTTTAGAGAACATAAATAATGGACGTATATTAAACGGTTTAATTCCTTAAGTAGTATATCTGTGTGATTGCAGAAGTGTAAAATTCAACAAATTAATTAACAATAATTTCATATTTTTGTAATGCTTATTAGTAACTGTTTTAAACCCAAAACAACCGAGGCTCCCTTCAAAACCCACATGAACGAGGTCTCAAAAAGAGCAATGAATGCAGCATTTGATACTGCAAAAAGAAACTGCTTATTTTCAGTGTCGTTTTAAAGAACTACAAACATGGCATTTGAGTCTTATCGGTATTTCTTTGCCAGATTTGAAAATGTAATTAAAAAGAAATCGGTTAAGGTTAATCTTATACTCCTATATTGTTGTATTTTATTAATCCTTTCTTGCTTTATGGTTTGTTTATTAAGGTTGAGCAAATACACGCCCCACATCCCGAAGTAAACACATAGCGTTCCATTGTTTTGGTGTTTAATTACCGCAGTCATGTTGAACACAAAAAACAGATGTGGGTTTGCATACTGAACAGAGGTAAGAGATTGTAAATGCACATGGATGAAAACAGAAAAAATAACATTCTCTGCAGACGTCTGCAATGTAGGGCAACATTGAGACTATTAGCGTCAAAACTTCTCCAAACAGATTTGTTCAAAACCTTTTCACACGTTTTCAATGAGAAAATAACTCCGCTTTCATCATACGATCAATTGAAAAAGGAGACACAATCTTTTAATCTTTAAAAAACATTGTATGTGTGTTGTTGGGTTATACAACCCATTGCTTAACACCAGAGCAGTATGATAAAACCGTGAAGTGAGAGGCATTGCACTGCAATACCGTTTTTGAACCGTGACAGATGTACAGACAGGAATGTGCCTCAAGGTCACATTCCTACAAGTTAATCTTCATCAAACCTGTCCTGTCAGATATTTTTAATTAACACAATCCTCCATGTAGAAGTGTAACTAGCAAGCACATGATGATGAAAATGCCAACATACTGCGAGTAAAGCAACGTTCTCAAGACTGCAAACACCAAAGACAGACGATTTGATAACCATTTTTTTTCTTTCAATGCATCCACTTGCACCTACTATCCCCTAAAGAAAACATTATTTATGTTGATAGATTTATTTTAAAAAAGGAAAAAGAAAAATAGAAGCAGTGCTCCTGGAAATAAGTCTCTGCATGATGTTGGAGTAAGGAGAGACAGTGAGAGGGAAACGCATCAGATCCTCCTCCTCCAATCCCATTGGTCGATCCATTGCATTGGAGTGAGCCTGTCATGCCGTTTCTTTGCAGCTTTTGCTTCCCATTAATATTTTAACTGCAGTTCTTTGCCCTTCCCCATACTCTCTCTGTCTCTCCTTGCGACCGGCCCCGGCTGTATCGCTGGCAGCAGATATCAGGTTCATGTCGGCCCTTCTTGTTTCTCACATCTTTCCAAGTGCAGGAGGCATCATGCCCGGCATCCCCCCAGACATCCCAGTGTTCGGCCCCAACAGGATCTGGAAAGGAGAGAGTCCATCACTCAGGTTATTCATCAATGTACAGTATGTTTAATCATTAGAATTTGTAGGTCTTAAATAGTATTAAGCTAAATTCACAACATTGGTATTCAAATTCTATAATAAACCTTGGGTGGCTTTGTGACGTGCAACAACAATGTTTCTCGTAAGGTCTCCCTTTCTGTTGGTCGCTTGTTAGTAGACCCTTCACGCGATAGCAGAGCGAACAGGTACCAGAGGGGTAGAGCGAGGGATCATTGTCCACTAGTTAATCGATCGCAGATGGCGTCGTGCTCGCGGACGGATTAAAAATTATAATAATCACAAACCTAAATGGGTCGCAATATATACTTTGGCGGCCCGCCCAAGTAAAGTCTGTGTGTGGAAAACCCTGAAATATGTTAATATATTATTATCATTTATTTTTTGCACATTCTGACTTCATTTCTTATGTTTATATATCTTTGGTCATCTTCTTGAATGTATGCCATAAAAGCCGATTTACTCGGGTTTAAATAAAGTCTTCTGATACCGAACAGCTACTCTTTTGAACGTCTATTCATTCTGTTCGACCTTGGTTTCTCTGCACCGTTGCAGATAAAGATGCGGACAAATATTACAAATTACTAATATTATAATTAAATTACAGAGGTGGCTGCTTGGTATTATCTCCAACTCATGTGACCCAAACTTTTCCCATAACTCCATGGCATGAAGCACAAGATTCAAAATGTGTTGACAGATAAATGTAATCATTCCTAATATCGGAACATGTTGTTAACAAAACAATATGCTGCTTTAATCCATTTTTGTTCGAGGTTAACCATTCAAATATAACATATTTACCGCAGTACATTATAAAATGTGTTTTCCTGCTTGCCGCACACAGACTAATGTTCCCCATTTAATCAGTGACTTTTAAAGCTTCAATGGGACACTTCAATAAAGCTTTGATGTGTTGATTAGTTATCGTAAATGCACGAAGAGTCTCACCTGTCTCTGCTGTTGTAGCTGCTGCTGCTCTAGCTGTAGTCTTTCCGTCTCAAACACAACAGGAAGAACCAAGATCATGAAGGAGGTAGTGCCGACCCAGAGCGCCGCGCGAGAAAAACTGAAACGAGATAGCAAACTGGTTAGTTATGGATTTTAGAGACATGCTGATTATTTTTTGACTTTTGCACCCATTAGTGGCTATTATCCTTTCTGTTGTGAATAACTGCTGCTGGGATCAGACCCATGTATTAGCAGTTTAATCTGTTGATCCACTGGACTCTCTGACGCACTGTACACATTCCTGCAATAAAATGGTTTATCAGGAGACTTACCTGTAAAACTGCTTGGCCAGTGAGACAGAGCATTGTGCAGAGACCTCAGCAGCGGTGCGGACGGTGTCAGGGAACATCTCAGTCAGACCCCACAACCTCTCCATCATGGTCTCATCCAGCTGAAGGTGACAAACACAAACATTAAGACATGAAGCTTTGGTGCAAAAACACTGAGATTTAAAAATCAAGCAACATCTAACATGTCGTTAATATATACAACCATAACTATGAAAATAACACTAATTAATAGGAATAAAAAAAGGCATGCAGAAGAATATATAGCCTCATTAATCTATAATCTTGGTTAATACAGTTTTCCATCCTGTAGTTTGCTGCAAGTTTATGAAGCTTGTGTGAACCAGTGACACCTTGTTAGAAACACACATAACATGATAGTGAAATAACACTGAACACTAGCTTGAATTAGTTAATAATAGTGTATAACTGCAACACAGTTCTCAGTCATAACCTCAGGTGGCTAACAAGCTAGTTAGCATTGGTACAGCCATGTTAGCACATCTTAGCTAAGAGA
Source organism: Notothenia coriiceps (assembly GCF_000735185.1). NCBI lineage: Eukaryota > Metazoa > Chordata > Actinopteri > Perciformes > Nototheniidae > Notothenia > Notothenia coriiceps. The sequence goes on from NW_011350440.1 coordinate 4,739, forward strand.
AGAACAAGGTAGACAAATACATTAAAACTGTATTTAATGTTATTGTTTTTTAACCCCATTGTAGATGTTTCCAAGTATGATTAGCCACTTACATCTTCATCCTCGTCGTCATCTATCTCGTCCTCCAGGGGCCGGGTAGACAGCGGGCCCGCATCGGGGGAAAGCTCTTCAATTTGGGGCATGTTTCTCGCGCCGGACCCCTGCTTTTTACCGGGTTAAAATAGCTGTTTACAAGTGGCTAGAAGACGCGGTAAATCCAACAAGGTGTTCTTCGTATTTTTATTAAGATTTCCTAGCAGTCTTTCATTAAAGCTAATGCTAGGAGGAGGCGTGCATTTGATGCAACGACAGTCCGAGGTCACAGTGGGAAAACGTGAAGCTTGTCAGGGACGGATACGTAAGCGGGGCAGGGGTCAGTTTGTACGGTGGCCGGGAGTGAACAGCGCCCCCTGTGGAGGAGGAGTTGTAACAGCAGCCTGTGGTGTCAATACGGGACAATACAGTTTCTTGCCACACGTTTTTATTTTGATGTATGGTGGTGCAAATATAAACAACAAAAGGTAATAAGTTGTAAGAGCATATACAAAATAGAACGATAGATAGAAAATATAACAAACATTACAAAATAATACAGACAAGTATTCACACCAAATATACCAAATAAACCAAAACTTCGTACAATGAATACATGACAATACATGACAAACTGCAGTGTATTATATTTTAAAGTGGAGGGCTGTGCTGATTTTTAGAGAGGTTGGGATATATAGAAATGTGCAAAATAAATTCAGAGAGATGAACATGGCTCACAGTATTAAAATAATAATATAATATTAGGTGTTTAGCTGTATTATATTTTACATGACGTTTTGCCAAGTATAATATATTATGTTCTCGTCCCGGTTATCACATAATTAGTTTTCAATGCTGTATATATGTTTGTGTGAAAGAAGTAAGTTGTCATTTTCTTATAGCAATTATTTTTCTTGTGAGTTTATTTTATCTTCTAATTTTTTTTATTAGTTTGTTCCTTTTTTACAACTTAATGTCTTTCATTCTGTTCATGTGATCACTATATAAATCAGGGGTGTCAAACTCAATTCCATCACGGGCCACATCAGCATTATGGTTGCACTCAAAGGGCCGGTTGTAACTTTAAGACTATATAAAAATACATAATATGCTTAATAATGTATGTATTATTATATTACATATATTACATTATTGCCTCTGCATTGGATTATTATCGGATTCACGATTAACTACGTCTGAAAGCAGAAGTCTAGGGCAAATAATTGCAAGTCTCTTCAGTGAGAATGTCACAAAATGATTTAAAAAGAAAAGCCAAATTCAAAGTGACATTTTGGGGGGAAAAGTAACATTTTGAAAAAAAAGTAACATTGTGAAAAAAAAGTAACATTTTGAAAAAAAAGTAACATTAAAAATATCTAATTCTGAGAAAAAAGTCAAATTTGAGATGCATTGTGGGACATCAGAATCATCAGAATCAGAATCAGAATCAGAATACCTTTATTAGTCCCATTGAGGGGAAATTTGCAGCGTTACAGCAGGAAAGAGCCACAGACAGATTAGTGTTGCATATCTTAAATGCGTTAAAAAAGTACTAAGTTATAATATAATAAACAATAAACAATATGCTAAAAACAAAAGATAAAAACAAAAAAAAGTTACATAATTAAAAAAAAAATACAGATCAAAAACAAATCAAATCTACAAATCAAATCCTGTAGCAGTTCTTAGGATTTAGCAGCCCAGTATATATTACATTTATTAAAGATGGCACATAGTTTATGGGCAACGTGCTTCTGTAAAGTAGCATGTACCCGTATAATAAACATATTATATTCTTTGCAAGCTCTTGTGGAGCCACAGAAAATGAAGTCGTGGGCCGGATTTGGCCCCCGGGCCTTGAGTTTGATATAAATCAAGGCAAATTCATGGTATTTAAATAGTAAATACAACTTATTTTAAAACTGTGTCTTTAAATAAAGCACTTATAAATCACAAAACCAAAATACATTGTCATTTCACCAAATAAGAATTAGTAAAACATGTTGTCAAAACACTGAATTAGATTTGTTAGAGCACTCACTAATGATTGAAAGGTATTAAAGATCAGTAGAAAACTCAAAAATGGTTAGAATATTAAAACAAAACAATATAGGACAATCTGAGTACCATGTTTTGGAAATACATATGGTCTATTTTGTGTTTGTCATGGCAGATTTTCCACCGCTGGATAACAAGCAGGAAATACATCACTAAAAAATATTCACTATTTCCATTATGAGTCAACTCGGAGCATAGCAGCACGTAGGACAAAACAGTGAACAGCTTCCACTTCAAATATTAAATATGGATCAGGAAAGAACATGTGCTTCTGATCCCAATGTTCAATTGGAATTTACAACTGCTGGTACATTGGACATACATTTTGACCAATTAGAGAGAAATTATTCAATTAGGCATATTTTGATGTAGGCTATTTGTGATACATATTTTCCTATGGATTTGTGTTCATCATTTGGCAACTAGGGTTCAAGGAAATGTGAACATCCTGTTGTTGCCAAATATGGTCAAATAGATTGTATTTCCTGCGAGAAAGAACATCTGACAAATTAATGAACAACCTTGACATCAGAAATTCTTTATTTATCACCGGAGAAAATAGTGTTTCGTGACAGGAAGTACATGAAATGAAAAATAAATAAGTTTATGTGAACATTCAAGGTAAACATTTTCAATAAAAGATCAAATCAAATAATATAATATAAACAAAATAAGGAGTTAGGAGATGCCAAAAGTGTCCGTCTCAGCATATAAGCCACATACTGTAAAGTTAAACTATGAGGAATGTGTTTGTGGGTTCAAGCCATAAGCTTAAAGACTTTTAATTGTTGTATTCTGCTTGTTTCTTTTAAAGGACCCATGTCATGGCCATTTCTGCTGATCATAATTTCATTGTTGAGGTCTACTAAAATAAATGTATATTGTGCAATTTTCCAAACTCACATGGGTTTCTCATACAGCATCTCTGTAGGCCTATAGTATGCATTCACTCTCTGTCCTAAACGGCTTGTTGGAGCTCCTGCCCCCCCCACCCCCACACCCGCAGCCTGGCTGGGAGTTTATGTGTGTGCCCAGGCTGAGTTTCGTGGTGTCTCGGTGTCTCGCCAACCCCACACCAGTGAGCCAGCTCGCGACGTCCCGCCGAGTGTGAGTGTGAGTGTGTGTGTGTGTGTGTGTGTGTGTGTGTGTGTGTGTGTGTGTGTGTGTGTGTGTGTGTGTGTGTGTGTGTGTGTGTGTGTGTGTGTGAGGAAGTCCATGGATTGGTCCAAACGTCACTACCCAAAATACCCAAGAAGTAAAATGGAAAAAGAGAAATCTCCAACGAGGCGTTCTGGGGCAGCATAGACAGGTCTTTTCTGTGTTAGAGTTTTACTCGCTACAGGGTGTACTTTGAGGGTTTTTGACTCTCCAGACCGTTTACATGCATAAGAAGCTACATAACACACAAGGGGACGGGTAATAACCAGAAAAGCATGACATGGGACCTTTAATATTTGCCTTATTCCTTTACTTCCCCACCATATAACCTCATGCTTAATGGTGTCAGTAAATGTTAACTATGAACTTGCCTCTCCCAGTGTTTTTCATCTCTTTCCAGAGGAGTTGTTTTTTCCGGGAAAAGAAAAGATAAAATACAAATACAAATAATAAAAATATAATATAAACATTTAATTAATAAAGTATACTCACAAAAGAAGTTAGGACTTGATTATCAGAAATCCAGCAGTGAAATAATTGCTGCCATAAATGTCCGTCCCAGCATATAAACCACTGATTCTGTAAACTATGAGGAATGTGTTTGTGGAATGTGAGTTTAAGGACTTGTTGTTATTGTTGTATTCTGCTTGTTTTTTTGTACTTCTAATGCTAAATAGTGTCAGTAAATGATGGCTATAAACTTGCCTCTCCCAATGTTTTTAAACTGTTTCCAAAGGACTTGTTTTGCAGGGAAAAGCAAGAAAGGAAAAAAAAAAGGGGCTGATCATGGAAAAGTTCTGGGATGCAGGGATTCCTTGTTTACATCCTCCCGGAGTACGCCGCGGGGGCGGAGTTAACCCCGCCCTCATTCTTTACACCTGACGTCATTGTCGCTTGTGTTTTTTTGTGAATGAAAGAATCCAACCTCAGAGCAGCGGAGTAATTCCGGGAAAAGGCGGACTGACATTTTGTCGCCAGCGTCGCTTCGACCAGCAGGTAAATGCTTGTTTTTTTACTAAATATTAAAGGTTTAAATATTAATCCATACATCCTCGGTAACAGGGCAACGTTAGAGGTCTTGAATCCGACAGGGATTGCCCAACATTACCAAGGACAAGTGAGCAGGCAGCTGTTTGCTTTAATCTCCTATAGGTTAGCTTAGAAACCGTTGGTGCTAACGGCTAACACCACTAGCATGTTTTAAGATCATGCGTATAACGTGGTTCTGCTTTTCATATTTACACCTCTGTTATATACATTTGACAGCCATAAGAGGTTCTCAATTCCCTAATCTAACTGCGTGCTTTAAAACAATTTAAATGTATTATTTAAAGGGTTACTAAAATGGATGTCGAGGGCACTCGTGATGGCTGTTTACTATACAGCTCCTCTCCCTATAAGGATAAGGGTGGATTCTGGGTGTCCATATACGTATAAATACACATTTCAGAGGTTGTTGTTGTTTGTTTTGTATTGTGTAGTCATTTATTATTGACTATAATATATTTAAGGGTGTTTAAATGTATAACAACAGCGCTAACTAGCTATAGTTGTAGCTTTGCTTCGTTCACTTGTTGCGTACCACCAAAAAGTACTACGTCCTCTAAAGTGATATTTATAGAGAGGGACAAACGCGGATATTCCGTTGCTGTTTGGATAAATGTTTAAAGACGTGGTTACAGATGGGTTTGCTGGGTTTGGACTGACTGGCAGTGAGGAAGCCTTTATTTGCTGAATCACCATGACTTTACGAAACGTCTCCTCGGTTTGCAGTCCGCCGGCTGTTGGACAACCACTATTGCGGCATCCTGAACTCACCACAGCATGTCGGGAAATGCAGTTTCTTGTCAGCAAACTGTGTGCCACTACAACAGGGTTATTTATATAGATCAACACTGGCTGTACATGGGTTAGAGGCCTACTTGTGCTCATTTTACTGTTATGCTGAGGTGGAAGAAGTGTTCAGATTGTTTACTAAAGGGAAAGTAGCAATACTACTGTGCAGCGGTGTAAAGTAACTAAGAAGATTTACTCAAGTAAAGCACAATTTTGAGAAACTTGTGATTTACTTGAGTATTTCAATGTTTTGCTACTTACTCCTACACACCTGGTACTTCTAATTTTAGTCAAGTACAAGATCTGAGTACTTCACCCACCTCTATGAATCATCACTGGCTGTACATGAGTTATACACATACTCAGTTAGAAGTCAAAGTATTGGCATTAGAATCAGTGTTGTAAAGTAACTAAGTAGATTTACAATTTTTAGGGACTTGAACGTTACTTGAGTATTTACATGTTATGCTACTTTGTACTTCTACTCCACTACATGTATTTAATACCTTTAGTTACTTTAAAGATGCGGATGAATGATGTGAAATATAATCAAGTGTTAAATCAGACTTCTGGAGTAAATTTACAAGCTACCCTGCAGTATACAAAGTCTTTCAAACTAGCTGTACCTTTTACTTTAAGTATATCTAGATGCTAATACTTTTCTGCTTTTACACAAGTAAGATTTTGAATGCAGGACTTTAACTTGTAACAAGAGTATACCTACACTCTGGTACTTCTACTTTTACCTAAGTACAAGATCTGAGTACTTCTACTACCTCTGACAAACTGAGTTACTTCAACAGGTTTATTTATCGTATGGATCATTGATCAACACCGGCTGTATTTGGGTTGTAGGCCTACATATGCTAATTTCCCTCTTATGAAATAAGTCATATTCCTGAAAACTGAAACAGATGGAATATATTTGTGTATTTATAACTCCTCGTGTGGTTCCCCTTCCTGCCTGGAAGCATGGTTAACTTTTGGTTTTGACGACACAAATCAACAGTTTTTAAATCCATTTGTCATGAAGGCTATACAAATGTTTATACCTCTTTTTAGATTTAAAATGTTGAGTACTGGAACTAAAGGCCATAATAACATACTCTTACTTTCACTTGGGAAACGTGTTAGGAGTCAAATAGAAAGTGAAATACCGCAGCTATAAAGGTGTTTGATAGCCTTTGGGGGCAGAAAACTAACTTTCCTTAACTTGAAATGTTCTTATACATAACACAAGATAAAGATTTCCAGTGATTCAGAGATTAACAGCAACATATTTCCCCCCGAAGGTCACATGCTGCTTTTTAAACAAAGAGCTCAACTTCGTCTTCAAGATTTGTGGACAGGTTTAGAGGAAAGAGACGCTAGAAGGTGTCAGAGATCATTTATCACGCCGTTACCCAGCAAACACTCGAACAGAGAAGTTGTGAAATTCAGCTGCAGGGCGATATCTTCAAGATCGTTCTGCTCTACAAAGAAAAATGACAGCGCAAGGAGTTTGCTCATGAAGCTGTCAAAAGGTCACCAGCAACCTCCTCTGCCATTTTCTGTCTCTCAATGCAACCACGCTTGTTAACATGTTTTTGTGGGTTTTCTGCACTAAATTAAATCCCACCTACTCTAAAAAACAAAACAAAAAAAACCCCAATGTTGCAATGTCTGTAAACGTTCCCGCTTCGCTCGCTCTCCAAAAGCAGTGTGGGAAACCCCCCTGCGGTTTCATGATGTCAAGTGAAGCTTGTTGTTAATTAAATGTTAAAGTCAAAATATATGTTTGCTGCATGCAGTCAACACAGCAGCACTTCTCATCCAATCTGTTCTGCGTGGTCAGCATGGGTGAGAGAGTGATGATGAAGCTAAAATAGCCCCTTGTAAAACTGCATAGTCATTATATCAACACGGCAAAACCAACCAAGAAGTGTGTGTGTGTGTGTGGGGGGGGTTAAAGTTGTCCCAGTTAAACATGGACTTTAATCCCACACACATTAGTGAGCTGACCTTAAGAGGGGAGCAGGAAGTCCCTACGCAGTGTGTGAAAGACTCAGGAGGAAGAATGGGAGAAAAGGCGGGACAGACAAACACACAGTCCGACACAATCTCCACATTCAAACCCCTCCTCAAAACCCACCTGTTCAGATCGACCTACTCGCTGTAGAGCTGCATGTCTCCTGTTACGCTCCTTTTGTACCGTCTTAAACCTTTCCTTAGAATATGTGATGAGTCGTCAGGTGTCCTTGGTGCTTTGAAAGGCGCCTCTAAATAGAAATAATTATTATTATTACAGGTTGTCACTGAAAGCAGCAGTTTAAGGTCGTTCGCCCAATCTGACTGCTATTTTTATTCTAATGAGTGAATAGGTTACTAGAGATAAAACTAATGAACTGTTTATGTAGACGTTTTTTCATTTGTTTTTTAACCAATCAGAGCAGACTGGGCTCTGGTTTCAGACAGAGGGTGAAAAGTGGTGCTGCAGCACAGCATGAGAAAATAAAGAGCTTTTTGAACATTAAAGCATGGAGACATGTAGAGACACTACATACTGATATACACCTGAACATCAGCAGGAGAGGACTCTTTAAAGTAGAGACACTACATACTGATATACACCTGAACATCAGCAGGAGAGGACTCTTTAAAGTAGAGACACTACATACTGATATACACCTGAACATCAGCAGGAGAGGACTCTTTAAAGTAGAGACACTACATACTGATATACACCTGAACATCAGCAGGAGAGGACTCTTTAAAGTAGAGACACTACATACTGATATACACCTGAGCATCAGCAGGAGAGGACTCTTTAAAGTAGAGACACTACATACTGATATACACCTGAACATCAGCAGGAGAGGACTCTTTAAAGTAGAGACACTACATACTGATATACACCTGAGAATGAGAATAAAAGGTCGTCTTTAACTTTTCCTCTTCATAAAATTACGTAAAATAAATACTTATTTACCAGAAAAAGCCACAATAACAAAGATTACCGCTGAGTCTTTAACAGTTTGAACAGTTTTTTCATAGTTTCAGACTTGAATGTCACTTGAAACTATTGATATTATAACATGAGGCGATATATCACTTTACATTTTGCATATCGTAATACCACATACGTGTCTGCTCATGAATTTAAAGGCCGTATTCCAGTAGTGAAACATGTTTCTAAACTCACCACACGGGTTTACCTGCTCTCTTATTTCACTCTACCCCCTTCACCATGATATCAACATTACTGAGGATTATAGCAGCCCTACAATATCGAGTCCGGTATTGATATTGAGGTATTTGATCAGAAATATCGTCACATGGGCGTTGCTTGAAAAGTAACTCCAATTCTACCTGTGATATACGCTCATTATGTCACGGCTAAGAGCCAATCAGATTGCTTGATTTGACGTGTCCGTTTTATAATGTGATGTATGAGATTTCCCTTAAACGTCACTTGAAGCAGTGAGACATGTTTCATTTCCCAAAAATCTGACAAGTTTGATGAGTTATTTGATCAGAAATATCGTCACACGAGCGTTGCTTTCTGTGGAGAGGTTATTGTGATGTATGATATTTCCCTTCAACATCACCTGAAGCAGTGAGACATGTTTCAGACGAAAGTCGCCCGTGCTTTTTTCACAATGAGCCGTTGGTGTTGTGTTGACAAGAGGAAGTGTTTGGACACCTGCTTTGAGCAACCAAAGGGCACCGCACCATGACTTCCTCCTCCCTCTTCCAGCTAACAGAGATGTTTGCTTTCAAAACCCCCTCTTCCTTTTAATATCAAAACCACAAAGTTGAATGAGAGAGCGCGTTTGGAGAAGCATGAAAGCTCCTCCGCTTCTCCTTTTCTTTATCGTGCATGACTGGCTGTCTTGTGAGCGGATGGTAGAAAAAACCCACAAAAAGGAGCATGATAGTCCCTTGTGATTAACTCTCTCTCTCTCTCTCTCTCTCTCTCTCTCT
>NW_011350440.1:14226-25709 GCF_000735185.1 Notothenia coriiceps
GACCACATTAAAGTTGACAAAAATGCTCATTCTTGTTGTCTGGAGAGGACTTTGAAACTCAAATTACTGAAAAAGTACACAGTAAAAGTAGTTCATATTATTTTTGCAAGTAGTTTAAGAAGTACTAAGTACAAACATGGCAGACTCATAATCTACTTATGGAAGAAAGGTTTTTTAGACCACATTAAAGTTGACAAAAATGCTCATTCTTGTTCTCTGGAGAGGACTTTGAAACTCAAATTACTGAAAAAGTACACAGTAAAAGTAGTTCATATTATGTTTGCAAGTAGTCTAAGAAGTATTAAGTACAAAGATGGCAGTTTCATAAACTACTCATGGAAGAAATGTTTTTTATCCCACCTCAAAGTTAGACGAAAATGCTCCTTCTTGTTCTCTGGAGGGAATTTTGCAGTTCTCAAAAAGTACACAGTAAAAGTAGTTCATAGTAATTGTGCAACAAGTTTATGAAGCAATAAGTCCTAAAATTATTCTCATAAATTACCCTGTTCCTCAATCGCAAATAATAGAAATGAACCACATGCCATCCTTTACTTTGAAATCCAGCTTCCCAGGGTTGTTTTATTGCATTACCGTAAACCTGTAACTAATCGCGCACTCGAAATACAGGGGCGGCTGGTTTGACCACGCAAAAGTGAAAGACGGCTGGCTTGACCGCAGTGATTTACCCGACCGGCCCACATCGTACGACCGGCCCACTTCATTACCGGCCCATCGGGATTCGTCTCGAACGTCCCGATGGCCAGTCCGACACTGCTGGATGCATAACCAGTTGCTTTATTTTATAGTGCTTGGAATCAGTAAGTGGTGATGTAAAGGGCGTTCTGTTCTGTATGTGTTATTCCAGGTTATTTACAAATAACAGGCAAGAAACAAAGCGTAACATGAGGGAACATTGGATCAAGATCTAACACGTCTTACTTCAGAGTACTATTGATAAAAAACCTTTCCCCCACTGAGCCGAGGTGTGAAGGAGAGAAACAGTTCCAAGGTTTCAGACCACATTAATCAATGAACCGAACCCAACAGAGGGTCAACACTCTGGTGACTGACTACGGCTTTGTTATGTTTCATGGTGTAAAAACGAGAACAATAATTAACACCTGCACTTTATGTTTTCTGTCATTGTGTGTCTCTCTTGTATCGGACACACTGTATGAGAGACCTGTACTTTATTATTCTAACGCTAAAGTATTTAACTACTTACTGTTCCATTTGACATATGTTGCATAACTGACACTCATTTGCAGGATTTCAACCTACTAGACCAAAAATATCCTCTAAATTATGGACATCAACATTTAAAATCATCTGAAACCAGAGCCCAGTCTGCTCTGATTGGTTAGCTGGCCGGCTCTGTTGGGATTGGTCAACCGCTTAGAGATGTCCCGCCCCTTAGCCTTTCTTTGCAATGCGTTTGAGTGTAGCCAATAGGAGCGCAAATGTTACATAGTGATGTGTGGGAGTGAAACTCTCCCTGTGGAGGGAGCTTTGGGATTTTAGACTTTGCAGACCATTTACATGCACTAAAACCTCACCGTTCACACCGGATGCGATGCATTTTTTTTGGGGGCGGCGCGATTACATGTAAAGTCAATGCAGAGACGTGGACAGGGGGCCGCGACAAACGCTCGAGTTCAATTTTTTCAACTCGAGCGTCAAATTTGCGTGATGCGATCTCGCTGTAGCCAATCAGCGGTGAGGATCTCAGCCTGCCGTCACTGACGTTGAACCAGAAAACCAAAACATCAGCCGTTAGCTGCTTTATTTATGTCTGTAGGCCGTTTGGACGGAGCAGCTACAACGTTAGCTTAGCCTCATCGATCTGATCTCCATTCAGAAAACACGCATTTTAAAAGGTTTTTGGCCTGCCGTCTGTCTGCAGACTTGGCAAAGCATTAATTCATGGTTTTTACTAACCGGTATCAGTATGTTGTTGCTTCGGCATCATTTTGAAACGTGTATTACACTTAAATCACGGTAAAACATGTTCATTTTGTTGTAGTTGTAGCCCCCAAGCCAGCGCTTCTTATTGGAATGATGCGAGTAAACACAGCTGACAGCCGCGGTGAAATTCGAGCGTTTAGAGCAAAGCGAACATTGGCTTCGCGTCCGGTGTGAACGCAGCATAACCGTACACATGATTACATTTAAGTTTCTAAATGATTCAAGGGGCACGTTGCACACATCTGGAGACTTGTTGTTCTTCCCATCCACATATTTGCTTTGTTACTTCAGAAAACACAAGTTTGGAATTCAATTTTATTAGCTCTGATGAATGTTTGAGGTCAGCCTTTCTAAATTCAGTATCAAATTGTGATGGTTCATGTTGGGGAATGCGCTAACATGGCCTATGCTTACCTTGCCGTGCCTTAAATCCACCGTACAAACTCATTCTAAAAACATTGGAGTCGTTAAACAATGGAAAATGGACTCTTAAAAGCCAACAAACATACTTAAGAAATGCTTGACTTCTCAAAGTGTGGTGGTGACCCTCATTGTCCAACAAAGGAAACGTAGGAACTGCTTACAGCTGGAGAACATTAAACGCAATGGAGGATGGATGGTGGTAAAACCGCTTCGGAAATACCTCAGAAAAGAAATCTATGGGGACACATTTCACTCTCTGTTTATAACGTTGCTCTTGGTGCATGTCTTCTGTGATTTCCTGTTAGCTCAAAATAGGACAGTTTGTTGATATTTGTTATAAACTAACTTGGAATACAGTACATAAGTACACAACATCTGTGCTAGTGTTTACACATTAGTATGCAGTATGGAGTTTTTTGTATGCATCCTGCTTTTTACTGCACAGTCAAGAAATACACTTGAGAGATGCTGTAAGTCACATGTGTCAAACTCAAGGCCCGGGGGCCAAATCAGGCCCTTGGTGGATTTAATTTCGGCCCTCAGGATAATTTCTAATTCCTATTAGATCTGGCCCTCCGGTATATTGCACGCACACCTTCACTCCATCCTGAGGGTCTCCTCAGCTCAGAGCCTGAGCCCAAACATTGATGACCTTGCACCCAAGATGAGATGCCAAGTATCTGAACTAGCATCACAGAGCAGCACACTGAGTTTAATGGATGTTTCCTTCTGCATCAGATACTTGGCATCTCATCTTGGGTGCAAGGTCATCAATGTTTGGGCTNCCCCAGGCCGCCGCGCCCCCATGAAGAGCATCTCCAGCAGCCTGAAGGAGACCATGAGCCCCGGGGACATGGTCCAGGACGCCATCCACAACTTCTCCCCCGCCTACCAGCAGTACACCCAGCAGGCCACGCTGGAGCAGGGCGTCCCCCCTCCCCTCCCCCGAAACATCAGCTCCATTAGTGGGCAAGGGGGAGACACGGAGAAGACCCTGCTGCTCAGCTCCGACGACGAGTTTTAGAGTAGAGAAACCCCCTCAGACTGTTTGAACAGCGGGTCATCCTCCTGTGTGAATGATTAGAGAGGTGCGTTTGATTTCCTCACCATGGATGTGACGTCTGCACACACATCTCCCCAGCCAGTCTTAGTTAGTGGGAAGCTGATTTGGCAATAAAAAAGTTCCAGAGCAACTGAAAAAGTGTTGTGTTTGGTTGTGAGTCCAAACTCGTACAAACGTGACTTTCTAAACGCACGTTCTCTGGCTCCGATAGAAGCTTGATTTCACATTTCAGCGCTGCCATGTGGCATTTCAATCGTCCTAATGGATGTTTTCCTTTGTAAAGTTTGTTTTGAGATCGTCATGGGCTGTTGTTATCAAGCTCCTTTGGCTGGAAATAGAGAATGTATTGAAGTTTTTATAAGAGTTTTGAGCTTTTAATTGTGTAAAACTAATATTCAGGCTCTCATTTGCAAAAATGTTGGTGAAACAGAAGCTAGCAGTCTTGTGGTACACTCATAATAAAGCAGTACGCAGTCTTGAAGAACATGTGTAGATACCGGTAGATACATTATGATCTAACTGAGGAGACCCTGGTGCATTGTGGGATTTAAAGGGCTGTATGTACTGCAGTGTGAGTTACTGTCAGCTGTATGAAACGTTGTTGTTTTTGTTATAAATGGAGCAGATCAGGATTACACTGATGATGTTTTTCAGGCATGTTTGAAATTGAGGATTAAAAGCCTCTGCAGGACACAATGTAGGTTACAGCTCTAACAGAAACCATAAACAAACCTATTCAAATGTGACAGACGTGATGTGACAGATGTGGCAGACGTATGAAGTCAAACTGGAATTGTAGCATTCCCCATTTTAAGGTAATTAAAAGAAACATACTTATCTAACATACCCACTGCAGTCACTTCTTTTTCAGCCCGTCAGGTTTGAGTTTTAAAGTTGCTTTTAATGACCTAAAGTCTTTTGCTTAACTACTTTGTACTGTTTAATCCTGAGCTGTGGTACATTTTAACGCTAAAAAAAAAACCTGTATATTAGCTCCGTAACAAGAGAACATATATTATAAACGCATTATCAATATGTTACGTCGATTTTCTCACAGTTAAAAATAACTCTTGGACGCTGTTCATTCCTTCCAGGCACTTGTTTTGTTTGATTCAACCGCCGCCGATTGCACATAATTGAAGTTCTTGAGTCATCTGAATGAGTCACATCGAATTCTGCTGACGTGTTTACTGTAACTGCTGCTGTAGCACTGTGTGAACACCAGGGGGCCGTGTAGACAACACACACACACACACACACACACACACACTGTTATCTAGCAGCAGACAGGCAGTTATCACACACTTTAAGCTGGTACACATGTAACTGCTTTGTCTGCCACTTTTTTTTATCTTTATCAACAAAGCACTCTGACACACATGTTTTTTTTTGTTTTTTTTCCTGCTCCCGTCGGACCTGATCATTTGCTTTTAAACGGCACATCAGCTGTGTGTTATTTTAGACATTGCTGAGTGGTGTCTGGTTAATTGGGCCGCTGCATTTTGACGTGAATACAAAGTGGATTATTATTTTTGCCTGCAGACACACGTGACCTCGTGTTCATCTCTAACAGCACGGGTCACTTCATGTGTTTCATTACAATACACTGTCCTTTTTTGGTCCCTATAAATGCATTTAAATTCTGAACCACTGAATATTTTTCGTGCTTCGATTGGTTATATTTGGACATTTTGACCTTACAATAGGCTTGTCACAATTTCCCATTTTAACTACACGATTATTACAGAATTCACAGTAACAATAGAGCGAAGTAAAATAATGCTATCAGTCAAAGTCCTCTTACATTTTTACTTTTAATTGTGTGTTATTTGGCTTTTGATGTGTTAAGTGAGAACAAAGCAAATTATTGAAGAAACTGAAATTATTTTAGAGTTATATTATTTTATTGTGCATTATTTTAGGTATAATGTACGGCAAGCCGGTCTTAAATCACACTAAAGGGATTTATTTTGCAATAACGACCCACTCGCTGTACTTAACTACGCTAATTACACGCCTATTGACTAAAGAGATTACTTTTATTGATTTAAAATTGATTTATTTGTTTGTTTTGCTTCAACTAAAACTCACTGATTGTTTTCCCAGATCGAACTGCGTCCATAGCAACAGTAGAATGCCGTTATCGACCAATCAGAATCAAGTATTCAACAAAGCGACATAATAATATCTAGATGTCATTTTTTTAACGTTACGTTATTATTAATACTGGTTTATCGCATTTAACCTATTCAAACTGAGTAAGATATCGTATCCAGGAGGAACTAAAGCTCCTAAAGACAGGTTTTCTTGCCGAATATAAGAGACTTTTACAATTTTAAATCGACGTATGTTAGTCGTGCCACACTTTTAAATGCCATGTTGGTCTACAGGAGGAGGGATGTGTGTTCAGTCATATATGCTGTATAGGTTATGCACAGGAGAAAAAAAAGACTTAGTTTTGTATTTACTTCATAACTGTCTTTCTTTTTATTATTTCAACGACTGTTTTTGGTTTCTAGTTCTTTGTAAATGATAAAGCAGCTCATGATGCTATTATGTCCTTCAAATGGAGAAATATCTGAAGTTATAATAAAGAATATTTAGTCTATGTTTACCGCTTGTTCATTTTTCCTCTTGGTTATAGTATTTATATTAAGAAACCCACGGTCATTTCACTTTGTTATACTTGTCTCACTTTAAAATGTTTTACTCAGATGTCATAAACCAGGGTTGTCAAACTCAAACACACAGTGGGCCAAAATGAAAAAATCGGTACCAGTCGAGGGCAGGACTGTTTCCATGTTTATTGCAAAACGTATTGAAATGAACTTATTGCACACAGGGCCGTCCCTCCCTACAGGCCGATCATGCAGACTGCCTTGGGGAGGGGGCCTCACCTCGCGGAGGGAGCCGAAAATGTGTGGCGTGGCACGGTTTCGCCGCTGCGAGGCTCCACTAGCACCCCGCCCGCGAAACAGAGGGCCTCATCATATAACTTTGCGTGGGGCCTCATGTTGGCCAGGGACGGCCCTGATTGCACATATTAAACCTGGAACTAACACGGCTTAAATGATTGCCTCTAAAAACAACCTCAGAAAGGGGACCTATCATGCAAAGTGCACTTTTGTACGTCTTTTTTACATGAATGTGTGTTAGGGAACTCACCAAGTGTCAGAAAACACAACCCTCTCTCTTTTCCTCCGTACCCAAATCTCTAAAAACGGGGCTGCAACGGATCTGATACAGATTTGAAATTGTTCTGACGTCAGAAACGGGGAACTCCGCCTATATGGGCAACTCTCCACCTATCAGGGGAATGAGAGGTTGTGTGGAATGGCAACAGCATGGTAACATAACGCTCGTGCCTCGCCCCCCTCCTTTGCAGGGGGGCGTGGTCAGCTGCAGCTCATTTGCCACAGAATCAGCCCTTGCAAAAACAGGGCTGGAATACAGCAAATAGAGCGAAATGAGGCATGGCTAAAATGCATGATCTGTTTGGCATTTTGAAAAAAAAACTTCAAAGACATGTTTTATATAGGTATGGCCCTACAATATATGATTCAAATATAGCATGATAGGTCCACTTTAAATAATCAGCTGCATTCATTTGTTATGGCACTATCTGCAGCTTTTCCCGAGTCATTTCTTATGATTACATTTTCCCACAGGCCAACAACAGCTTCAACAAAACTATTTCCCTCAAAGAGAAACCAAACATGCCCTGTTGTCGTGAGAGAAAGTGCAGAAGGAAACATCCATTAAACTCAGGTTGCTGCTCTGTGATGCTAGTTCAGATACTTGGCATCTCATCTTGGGTGCAAGGTCATCAATGTTTGGGCTCAAGCTCTGAGCTGAGGAGACCCTCAGGATGGAGTGAAGGTGTGCGTGCAATATACCGGCGGGCCAGATCTAATAGTAATTAGAAATTATCCTGAGGGTCGAAATTAAATCCACCAAGGGCCTGGAGTTTGACACGTCAGAAACCCTTAAAAGTGTTAAGATGTATTTAGATTCATATTTCCCTGTCACTAAGTTCAAACTTTTATCTAACAGTTGTTATTATTTCCAAACATTGATGTCTTTTTTCACAAATGTTAACCATTTAAATGCCAGTTTAAGTGTTTTTATGGATAAAAAAACAATATTATTTCCTGTTTATTAAACGCTATGGGGTGTTTTTGCAGGCTTGGATATGTTTATAATTGGCTGCAAAATTCCCGTTATCAATTTTTTTTGAAGGAATCCAGGAATATAGCACGAAATTATCCTCTCGTGCAAATTTGAAAAATGTCTTTATTGGGAGGAAAAATATAAAAAATTACAATTTTAAGCCTGATATATGAATAACAATAATAGCTGGGGGATAGAAAAATGGTGGTTTATTGTCTTCAAAGGATCCAAGTGTCTGTATCTGGCCACACAGTTTATTATAGGAGCTTAACATTTATTAAAAAAAAGACAGATTAAAAAATATTTAAATGCCAAAGATCTCCCTAGTGAGGCTAAACGTTTATTTATATTTGAAATATTAGCACTTTTTACCATAACTTGTGCGACGCAACCACAAACACCATGTTATGTACAATATGTACAACATTTATTATAATTAATATATAAAATAGACAATGTACTTAAATTTTCACAATAGAAAAAATACAAGTAATAAATACAAAAAACATTTTTTTGTTTTGCAAAGTATTACAAAACATCCAGCACAGTTCGACAGATGTGAGACGTTAACAGAGAATAAATGCTTTGCCACACCGATATTCATATAGCTAAATATATGCCTCATATCTGAAGGAGTTACTCGTCCACAGACTCATGTGTTACTCCGCCGCTCAGAAACGATATTGCTCGCACGATTCAGTGGCCGACGCTCCAAGAAAGCCAGTTTTAGCTCATTTTGGCTAAAACGTGTGAGATTTTCAAGTGAATAAAGCACCACCTCTTCTCCTCCTTCTCATCCTCCTTTCCTACTTCCTTTCTCCATCTTCCAACAAAACAACTCCTCCACCTTCATCTCTCCTCATCCTCATCTCCACCTTTTCCTTTAACATCCCGTGGACCCGTCCACCCAGCCGATACAGAAGTGACCTTAATTTTTTCACACAAATAAAACATACAAATATCATCATAGAAAAATAATATCCCTCCAAGAATCCACTATGACAAGCCAGTACACACACATGGCAAAAAACACACACACGGAAATCATCATCATCATCATCATCATCATACAGCAATATGGCCATTGGCTTTGAGCATATCTTCTACATAGCTAATAATTAACATTTTTTTGTAAAGTAATCATCGTTGCCACACATTAACACAATAATTAGACATGAGAATATCCCCGGACTAGTCATAAGTACTTCTGAAAACACATAGAACATCACAGCACTCGTTAGCTTGTCTTTTCATAACGTCTACCTTTAAATACAAATAAAATATAGAATATATCTCTGATAAATGTCACTCAACATTTTCGTCTCTCAACGGCACGTACGAACATTACAAATAAGAACACAGAACGGGAATGTATGCGGAGGGTTTTCTGCATCCACTCGAGTGTAATTCCTACCAGATGCCACTCCGCTCCTTTGTAGCAAAAATGACCAACATGTGCTGTTGGGAGTCGACCAGATATTTAAAAAAAACACAAAAAAGGAAGCCGCAGCAGACTTACTGCACAGTAGGGATTGTGTAATGAGCAATGCAGGATTACAGCTCCGAGACATTTAAAAGAAATGAACAGTTAAACTGAGCGGTTACAGTCTGTTTCCCCTCTTAGGTTCTTCTACTGAAGGCACTGCATTAATGTGAGAAATGTGAACACAAGCAGTACAAAAACGACACTCCCCTCACGCGAGGAACAGCGAGGAAGTATCGGCAGGTGAATCCCAAACAAAACAAGAAAACGCAGAAATGTCACTGATCATTTTTGCAAACGCAGCGTTTCTCAACCTATTCCTGGACTCTCACCACGTTAGCACTTTTTTTTTTTTTTTTTTTAAAACAGTGCTCTCTTGGAACCCGCCTGCATATCAAGTGACACTGAGGTTGAGAAACTCTGCATTAACGATTAACAAGAGTCTCACTTTGGGACACTTTGTTGCACAGTAGCAGAGACACAGGACTGCAGGTGTGTGGAAGAAGCAGAAGCAGCAGCAGGACTGGCTTCACTGGACAGTCTCTCTCTCTCTCTCTCGTCTTCAGTCAGAGTTTATCCTGCGATGCCGCCTCGTTCACATGAAAACTGCTGCGTCTTATAATCCTAAAACAAATGTTCAGTCGTGGTGAGACAGTGGAGGACGCCTCCACCCGTCCTCTGGATAGAACTAAACATATCTGCGTATTTGAGCATGTGAACGAGGCGAAACGCAGTACAAGTGCTTAGTATTTTCCTACTAATAATATCCTGTGTGTAGTTTGTGTGTTTGCATTGCAGGTTGTGTGTGTCCTCCTCTCCTCCCCTCCTTCCCTCAGTCCCTCAGCTCCTTCTAGGACGGCTCCTGGTCTCTCTGTGCCCCCCGCTGTGCCGGACTCTTGACGATGGTGATGACGGAGGCGGTGTTGAGTCGTGGTGCTGTGGCGAGGATGTTCCCCCCCCCGCCGCTCTCTAACCCCCGGGCGAACCTCTGCAGGGCGGCCAATCGAGCGCCGAGCCCCTCCAGCTCCTTCCTCATGCCGGCGTTCTCCACCCCGAGCCGCTCCACCTCCCTCTGCAGCTCCGTCTTCTGCAGCTCCAGAGCCTCGCGCTGGGACACCCGTTTGACCCGGCAGCTGGCGGCGTAGCCCCGGTTCTTCAGGGTGCGCCGGCGCTGCTTCAGCTTCTGGATCTCGTCGCGGGACATGCCGCGCAGGTGGAGGTTCAGCTCGCGCACCGTCAGGGACATGAGCTCGTTGTCGGACAGGACGGGCACGTTCTCACCGCACTCCTGCTTTACCTGGGGAGGGAGAGGAGAGAGAGTTAGGAGAGTAGAGCAACAACAGTGGTGGGCAAAGGGAATCAGATCTACTTAAGTGTGTGGAAATAAGTTAAAGTCCTGCAATCAGAATGTTTACTTTAGTCAAAGTCAACTTTATTGTCAATCTTTCAGTTTGTGTGCACAGACGGAGAGATCGAAATACCGTTTTCCACAATCCAAAAACAATTGTTTATAAAAATATGTTTAAAAATATGTATATCCTATAATCACAATCAACAGACACATGTATACATATGCACACATTAAGACCTAAATAAAAGCACAACAATCAATATATACAAAATAACAGTCACTTCAATATCTTTGAGAATGTACATTAGTGCAAGACTGTCCATAGCAGCGTAAAAATAAAGTGTCTGGTGCTGGATGTGAGTGTCTGTGTGGGGGGTGTTGAATTCCAGTGGGTTCTTATTATGCTTATTAACAGATTCATATTTGAAAATACCCCAATATCAGTAGTGGATAGATATTGTAGGCTTACTTTTTCAACAACAATAATGTTGATATAATGTCTTAGTCGCTAAAGGCAAATAACATAACGGCTAGAACAGTCTGTTAAGTTCAGACAAAGACATCCATTTACTTTAAAGAGTCCTCTCCTGCTGAGGTTCAGGTGTATATCAGTATGTAGTGTCTCTACTTTAAAGAGTCCTATCCTGCTGATGTTCAGGTGTATATCAGTATGTTGTGTCTCTATTTTAAAGAGTCCTCTCCTGCTGATGTTCAGGTGTATATCAGTATGTAGTGTCTCTACTTTAAATAGTCCTCTCCTGCTGATGTGCAGGTATATATCAGTATGTAGTGTCTCTACTTTAAAGAGTCCTATCCTGCTGATGTTCAGGTGTATATCAGTATGTTGTGTCTCTACTTTAAAGAGTCCTCTCCTGCTGATGTTCAGGTGTATATCAGTATGTAGTGTCTCTACTTTAAAGAGTCCTCTCCTGCTGATGTTCAGGTGTATATCAGTATGTAGTGTCTCTACTTTAAAGAGTCCTCTCCTGCTGATGTTCAGGTGTATATCAGTATGTAGTGTCTCTACT
>NW_011350441.1:0-4578 GCF_000735185.1 Notothenia coriiceps
TTACCACTTGATGTAGTTCCAAAACCAACGACCCAGTTGTTGTCACCGGTGTAGAAGGTGCTGTCTGCAGAGGCCAAGCACACCGGCTGGATGTAGTCGGTAAATTTCACGGGACTCGACAGCTTCAGAAGAGCCATGTCGTTGTCGTTGCTCAATGCATCGTAATCAGGATGGGTTATGATCTTATCAACTACCCTTGACACTTCGTTCAAGTTTTTACCTGTCATGCTTTCGCGGCCCAGAACAACCGTCATGTTTCTGGGAAACCTGAAGACAAAATAGAACATTTAGGTTTATTATTTAACTTTTGCAAACAAAATAGAAACAATTCCTGTAATATTTCTAAGAGAAAACTTGATTCCTTACTCTGGGATGCAGTGAGCAGCAGTCAGAACCCACGTATCGCTGATCAGGGACCCTCCACAATTGTGATCCTCATCAATTTGTAAACTGGCTATCCAGGGCCAAGTTCCTGCAGCCGCATCTTGACCTCCCACAATTCTGGGGTTGTTTACCGCCCGGCCACATGCTGTCAGAGAAAAGAGAGCAGATTAGACATGGATATGTACAACCAGTCATTTTCATAAATAAACTTGTAATGTTGCTCATGTACGCTTACCTTGCTGCTGTTTTGAATGACATCCTGAAATTGAGAACACAGAAAGAAAAATGTTATGCAGACGTCTTGGTTGAAACAAGGGTTGACAAGCATTTAGTGGTGGAACAATGTGTCTATCTTTTATTTGAGTAAACTTATCAATACCACACTGTGAAAATACTACAAGCAAAGTTCCTGTATTGAACATTGTATTAGGACATAAGGACATAAGGTATAGTCAGAAGAATGTACTAACCCAATCTAAAATTAAAGAAGCAGACCAAATAATTGATTGATTTGATTTACTTGTACTGTTTGCTCGTAATAATATTTTATAGAGTCTTGGGTTTTTTTGTTCACACATTTTATTTTCTAAAGTAACTCAACTTTAAAGTACAATACAAAACGGTCTAACAGTTCTCTTAGACTTGTAGTGGAATTGAACTATAAAGTGGCTTGAAATTATAAGTACTTCGATGTTGTACTTAAGTACTTGAGTAGATGCACTCCATCATGCATTTGTGAGCACACACCAAAACACAGGATATACTGTATGATAGTTTGACTGTGGCTTCCTTTATTGGAGGCAGAAATTGCCACTTAATTTCCTTTCAATTCACTTTAAAAAGTCTACATTCCACATATCTCCAATGTATTCTGCCTTATCGTGTCACAGAATCTGCAGTATAGACAAACCCAAAATCCTGATGTAGTCACTGATAATGCTTCACTTTGGACATTAGATAGATGAACTTCACCACGCCTTGCCAAATAACACATTTCTTCTAAGCAATCGCACAAAATAACTAAACACACGGAAACACAATAGAACTCTCAGTGCAAAGAAAATAAAACGTGAAAATGAAACAAATACGATTATCTTTGTTTTTTTTTCCAACTAAATTGCTAAAAAATGGTTTCTTTCAGGGCAGGGAAATACCATGTTATAAGCTTCTTGTTGTGCTTTTCGTAAAGGATTTTTAAAATACCACAATGTTGATAAGGGTTATCATGATAAATGATGGTCCGTTAACATTGTTGGGTTAACCCGCCCTGAAATATTCAAGTTTTGCACCGTTTCTCCAGCAGATAAAAAAATAAGGAATTACCTTAAAAACAGTAACAATACTGTTGCTGTCCATGTTAATTCATCATAGTTTTAAATAAAGAAATATAAAATACTGGATCCAATCAATATAGTTGTAATCAAAGCAGAACGGATTGCAACTGATTACAAACACTTTAAGCAAATTAGCCTTTTATCCTTTTAACAACCAAACATTTGTAACATTTTAAAGATAAATCACATGATCTTTCTCACCATTGGATAAGAGGATGATCATCACAGCTGAACCACACAGAAGTTGGTAAAGAGCCATTTTCACTGTTTCTTCTTCCCTCTGTCCTGACAATTAAATACCCCACACCTCATAACTAGCTCCGCCCACAACCTTTGACTACAGTACGTTTTTTACCAGAATCTTTAGTTCCTTCTCGTGACAACAACCCCCTTCATACCTCAACACATATTGTTAGAAGGTATGCATGTGAACAATCCCCAAGTCAACTGTTTTTTTCTGATGTTGTTGTGTTTGCAGCAGGCATGTTTTGTTTCCTAGTGTTTTGTAAAATGCAATCGTTCACATTCATTTCATTCATTTTGCGTTAAATTGTTCTGACGCAATGCCTTTTAATGTCTGAGTATTAATTCAATCATCCCGTATCACAAATCATTTTGAACTGTAAAGCTCTTTGAACTACTTTTATACTACTTCAGTAGTTGTGTATAGTAACCAAATACATGTTCTCAAGTACTGTACAATTGAGGTGCTTGTACCAAGCCTGTTTTTCAGGTTTCAGGCTCGAAAGTGACATTCCCAGAACAAATGACCATATCTTCCCTTCTAAAACGGTTAAATTAATAATCTTTTTTCTCAAAGTAATGATAAACCTGTGAGTTGGATGTAGAAAAGTCAGAATCAATATAGATGTTTTTTACTTTACAAGAGCCATTTCAGATTCCGAAGCATCCGGGCAAAAAACTGTAAATTGATAGTGTCCGTCCAAAAGATATGTTGTACTTATCAGTGAAAACTAACCTTGGATGATGGGTTAGTAGACTAAAGAGGCTTTAGAATTCCCAAAAGTACAACAGATAATAAGTACCACTGTATCAAAGAATTGATGAAAACAAGTGATATTTGACCTTTTTAGACAAGATTAGTTAAAAAAAACTCTTCAGGGGGGGCCATCTGGGTGAATTTTCCAATCTCCTGGCCCCCTTGGCTGCGATTTGACATTATGCATCTCTTCTGACCGTTAGAGCCAATAGAATCAAGGGAAATCTTCCATAGACACCCATGTTAAAAAAAAAAGGTTGCGTCTTTGCGCATGCAACCGCTCCTGCAAGAGGCGTAGGAACTACCCCTGGCTCTGATAAATCTGGAAAAAACGGAAAAGCAAGTTTTGCTTGCTTTAATGGATTATCAGAAGAACATTTCAAAGAGGGACACCCAGCCACATTGGATTAACCCTAATGGATTAACTACACCCCCAATCTTGTTTCATCGTTTTAATGGCCATTGGGGAAAAGACCATGAGCCAGACCAAAAGACCAAGGTTTAGCCATATTGCGTTTTTGGCTAACCTAACGCTACATGTTTCATGTAGGTTTTTGTTATTTCTGGCAATTTTTTTATCTTTGAGTCTTGAGGTGGGTATCAATAGATTCTGTTGTCTCCTTACGATCATAAACGATGTGTTGGATTTGGCAGGCCTAGGATAATGTGAATAAGGGTGGCTAGGAGAGATTTTCGGTGCAGGTAATAGGTTAGGGCATTTTTTCGCTCGGGGCTAATTCAGATTATTTTATTAAAATACAAATAAAAAAGATCAGTTAAATTGTTTTTTTTGCGTTATATGGAAATATAAACACACGTTCACCATTTATTAAAATGAGTTCCGTTAGACGTTGTTTGCTGGGCAATGACACGATTTCGGCCCCGATACGGGTCCGTGGGGGCTTAAGAAGGATAACTGAGTATTTTTACATTATGGGCTATGATCATATTTTACTCATTAATTCTGTAGTCAAACGGCTGTACTATTACTCCCACTAAAAGTATTGTACCTACTTTCAGTTAAGTAAGCTCTGGGCTTTGCAGAAATGTAACCGTCAACCGCAATTACATGTATATGTCACCAACTAGGCATTAGTACCATATGAAGCCTTTACAGCTACCGCAGCTTGTATGATATCACGGGAAGTCCATTCAAATAAGAGCGCCCTATCCAATCTTTAACATTGAAGAAAAAAGATGTATAGCAATTATCAGCATTACATACAATCATTTAAAAATATTGGTCGCTCGCCGCTCGCCAATTAACGCATAATGGAGCTATTTTGAAGGGGACGCTATCATGAAAATGTACTTTTGCGTCTTTTATCACCACAACAATATGTGTCCCCCCGGTGTGTCAGGGAACTCACGAAGTGTCAGAAAAACACAACCAATCTCTCTTTTCCTCGCATACCGAACAATCTCTAAAAAGCGGAGGGCTTGAAAACGGATCTGGAGCACGACTGAATACAGATTTGAAATTGTTCTGACGTCAGAACGCGGTGCTCCGCTAATATGGGGCAATCCCCCACTTCTCCACCTATCAGCGGGGAATGATAGGTTGCCGTGGCATGGTAACAGCATGGGTAACAGCAAGGTACAAGGCATGGTAGCATGAGCGGCTCTGTGCGCCTCGGCGTGCCCTGCGCCCCCCTGGCTTGAAAGACGCAATAGAGCGAATGAGGGGGCATGGCTAAAATGCATGATCTGTTAAGTATTTTTGAAAAAAAAACTTCAGAGACATGTTTTATATAGGTATGGCCCCTACAATTATCTATTCAACATATAGCATGAAGGTCCACTTTAAAGTATATTTTTGATGCTTTTGTACTTTTTTTTCCAAATGTTGGCCCACGTTCT
>NW_011350441.1:11341-14582 GCF_000735185.1 Notothenia coriiceps
AAAGATGTTCTATTGAGAAGACGATCACTACGTGACAAAAGTTTTCAAAACCGTTTCTGGTCTTCGGTATTTCCAGACAAGTGGCTACTGAAATCAATCTTACTAACTGCTGTCTGTGCAATTCTCGGCGTGAGTTGGCGGACTTTATTTTGCTTACTTTAACATCATTTTTCATGGTGGGGCTAAGCCATTTCTTGGTATGGGTGTAGCCTACCCCAGCCATACCCTGGCGCTGCCACTGGTGGGATGTATGGGGCGGGCCATTCTGCACATGCGTTAAATGCGTTAAATATTTTAACGCAATTAATTCCAAAAATTAATTACCGCCGTTAACGCGATAATTTTGACAGCATTATTATAGATGCATTTCCAAACATTTGGACTAGCTATGTTGTAAATGTATTATCTCTTCGATTTACGCCATCTATTGCACGTCTGTCCGTCCTGGGAGAGGGATCCCTCCTCTGTTGCTCTCCCTGAGGTTTCTCCCATGTTCCCCTTTAAACTGTGGGGTTTCTCTGGAAGTTTTTCCTTGTACGATGTGAGGGTCTGAGGACAGAGGGTTTAAGGACAGAGGGTCTAAGGACAGAGGGTCTAAGGACAGAGGTTGTCGTATTGTCATACTGATATTCTGTCCAAACTGTGAAGTCCACTGAGACAAATTTAACATTTGTGATATTGGGCTATATAAATAAACATTGATCGATTGGTCTATATGCTGCAAAACAGGTGATTCCTTTTTTGTCCACAAGGCGTCCTCAGACAGCCAGACAACCCTCTGCTCAATCTTCCTTTACTTTCAATTGGCCAATTGTCTTTGATGCTCTTTGTCTCCCAGGGTTATACAGACCTCTTTGTCTCTGATTATTGCAGCTCACCACAACCCAGAATATTATCTGTCTACTTTTTGAACAATTGAAACTTGAAATAGGGTTGTCGACGTGATGCAACACTTGAGTTCTCCACCCAAACGATTTTTAGAAGACAATCTTTTTTCATTCTTTCGCCGTGATGAAATGGAAACCAGATCACTTTGCTGTGCTGCTGCATATCATACTTGACTCTCTGCTTTCAATCCCTCTCTCTGCTGTAATGGAGAACGCAGCTCATTTATCTCAGCTTGTTCATGTGTCTGGTCGATATATTGACAGCGTCTTGAGCCATGCAAACAGCAGCTGGACTGATCATCCCCAGGCTAACACTTGTATTCAGAGTGTACTGTTGACTCTAAAGGTGTCTGAGTGTGTGTGAACAAAGAGAGTGTGTGTGTTGCATTTCTCGGCATCTGATTGCTTTTTTTGTGGAATTGAATACATATGCATCCAGAACTGGTCTGCTGTTTGTGTGTCAATGTCGTTTATGGTGTGTGGGGTGATAGCAATTTCCTAGCATTCACTCAAACACCTGTGAACAAAGTAGGCAGGACATTATATATTTTAAATCAATGTAGGAATTTTGTTCAACACTCTTTGAGAAAGTTTGACGTAGCAGCGTGTCTGTTATTTTCTGAAGTGGCAGCCATTCATTTCACAATTTGCTGTGTCAATAGCAATCACAAATTAAATGGCAAATGTCCATTTAAGGGACATTTTGTTTGAGCTAATTAATGTTAAGTGTGTGTCTGCTTCAGAAAGTGTCGAGTACATTAAGTGACACACGCTGTGCCCCCCTTCAGATCTCCTCAAAAAAGCTCTCGTTAGTTGGAACCCCTCGACACAAATAAAAGCAAAACAGACCGAGACGGAAATATATTTATGGATCGATTTGTTTTTCTGGCCTATTTGAGGCACAATGCAATCAGATTAGCAGCTAACAAGATTATTTACGCTGATAATGAGAAGAAACCTTTGCTGTACAGCCTTCTGAGGAACACATTTACATAAAGAGTGGAATAACGGGAAAGTGTGTGTGGGAGAGATCGGGGTGTGATTTGTTTAAAGGTGTGAGTGTGTACTGGAGATGATGAAATGTGTGTTTACCGGGATATGAATATGACAAATAAACGGTGTGTGTGTGAGACCAGAGGTTGTTTTCCAAGTTTGTTTATTATTCATGAAGGTGTGCATAATGCCTCAGAGAGTGTGTGTGTAGATGTGTGTGTGGCCTGAAGGTGAAGCTTTAAACAGAGCATGCAGAGGTAAATATTAAATATTAGTTTTACTTCTTGGGACCGATTTTCCGATTTCGCTCTTTCTGTTTAACTCTGAAACTCACCCGGAGGAACATGATTTCATTCATGGCAGCACGCTGTGATAGGAGAAGCAGCCATTTCTACACATTTCCATTTCTTTTTTTCTCTGCAGCTCAGTGAAAAGTCAGTGTGTTCAAATTTGGGTTTAGCAGCATGGAGGCGTTTGAAATGAAGCCTCACAAAGACACACACACACACACACACACACACACACACACACACACACACACACACACACACACACACACACACACACGAGTGCATTGACATTTTACTGCTAATTAATTATGTTCAATATAATCTCTTTAAAGGCTGTTTCTACCCGCGTGTTTCTGCAGTAAAAGCAGAACAAATGACCCACACAGGAGTCAATGATACTTTGCTTTCATTACTTATTCTATCTCTTCTCTCGCTTCAGTGTGAATTTAGTGTTCACACATTTTGCGGTTTCCAGATCGCTGTTTGTGTCGCATTTTAACGGGAATGCTTCAACAAAAGTAACTCTCTAGGGTGGGCCAGATTTTTCTTCTGCGCATCAGAAGCTAACAACAATCCCCGCCGGTGGCAGATTACTTTTAGAATACTTTTAGAATACTTTCTTTCCCCATAACAGATGGGTATGTTTTGGTGAACAGGAGACACTTATTTTACTGTTTTAATGGCTTATCAAGAGCACAAACACAACATCTTGGTGTCATTCTGGAAAGCTCTCTCATCTGCACCCCACATAAAAAACATCACCCGGACTGCATTCTTGGCACTGTCTTAAAACCTTTCCTTGGAATATTTTATGAATTCTAAGGTGTCCTTGGCGCTTTGAAAGGCACCCCTAAATAGAATTAATTATCATTATTATTTATTATCTGAAACGATGTAATAACTTTTAAAACTTTTCCAGTCACTTGCCCCATGCATTCAGCAGCAGCAGGCCATTCACTTTGATTTTATCCCGTTATAAATGTCATCATTTCGACAATAAATAAATGCTACATAAACGTTATCTTGCACATTTTATCTAACCATCTCCGTTTCTAACTTTCAATATATTTT
>NW_011350442.1:0-2032 GCF_000735185.1 Notothenia coriiceps
TAAAGGGTCCGTGTAGCAACACAACAAGCAAGGTGAATTATGGTCCAACATGGTGTCACCACACCACTGTATTAAACCACTGTATTAAACCATAAACTGTATTAAACAATAGACTGTTTTAAACCACTGTATTACACCACTGTATTAAACCACTGTATTAAAACATAGACTGTTTTAAACCACTGTATTAAACCACTGTATTAAACCACTGTTTTAAACCACTGTATTAAACCACTGTATTAAAACATAGATTTTTTTAAACCACTGTATTAAACCACTGTATTAAACCACTGTTTTAAAACATAGATTGTATTAAAACAAAGACTGTATTAAACCACTGTATTAAAACACTGTATTAAAACATAGATTGTATTAAACCATAGACTGTATTAATCCACTGTGTTAAACCATAGATTGTATTAAACCACTTTATTAAAACATAGATTGTATTAAAACATAGATTGTATTAAACCGGATCCTGATTTTATTCCACAAGAGAAGTTCAATATTCCTGACTTCACGAGTCGACATTGAATGAATCTCAATGATTACTGCCCTTCAAAAATATAAAACAATAAAACAAAAATAACGATAAAGTTTCCATACAGCAGCTGTTGCGTTTTATATTATCCGTATTATTATATATTTGATATAAAATAAAAATAATCTGTTGAGTCTACACACAGTGTCCGTCACGGAGTTTGTCAATAAAGTTGTTCCCGTTGAATCCCGTCGGAGGTGTCATGGCGGCGGCGGACAGCTCCTGGTTTCCAGCTCTATCTTTGGGAGTTTCTCTCTTCAAATGTCTGTTTATCAGCGCATAGTGAGTTCAGACACTTCAATGTCAACCTGATCCTGTTCCTGCAGAAGTCTCAGCACTAATGCATTAATGTAAAGGAGGATACATTTGAAGATAGCGCGAGAACTGCTAGCATAATGCTAACACACCAAGAAGCTAAAAACAAGAAAATACACTTTGGATTAAATCCTGATGATAGAAAAGTGGTTTGTGCATTATGTGTTTAACCGTCAGTTTAATTAGACTTTATATGAAGTGATGATTGTTGACATTAACGCGACGTGTCATAAAAAGATATATAAAGTGTAATCCAGCCAAACAGCCGCAAGATGGCGCTGTTTCAAACAACAAGAACAACGTTTGAGTTGTACGATTATAAAGTCATTATTAATTATAAGCAGAGGTGGAAGAAGTACTCAGATTCTTTACTTTGGTAAAAGTACCAAAACCACACTGAAACATACCCAATTGCAAGTAGAAATAGAAAAGTACTTGCAGTGTCTCAGTCCATTGTAAAATACCTTGAAGTACTTGTGATGTTAAGAGAGAGCAGTTTGTTCTGACGCTCTGTGTTTCCTTCAGTCACTCCACAGACTTCGAGGTGCACAGGAACTGGCTCGCCATCACTCACAGCCTGCCGCTGGACCGATGGTACCACGAGGTCAGAGACACTCTATGCATCTGGACCACTTTCAAAGGTCACCTATTCTGCAACACCCTCTTCTTCATGTCTCTTCTACATCATGTGTCCCCTCTTCCTCATGTCTCTTCTACATCAACATGTGTCCCCTCTTCTTCATGTCTCTTCTACATCAACATGTGTCCCCTCTTCTTCATGTCTCTTCTACATCAACATGTGTCCCCTCTTCTCCATGTCTCTCCTACATCAACATGTGTCCCCTCTTCTCCATGTCTCTTCTACATCAACATGTGTCCCCTCTTCTCCATGTCTCTTCTACATCAACATGTGTCCCCTCTTCTTCATGTCTCTTCTACATCAACATGTGTCCCCTCTTCATGTCTCTTCTACATCAACATGTGTCCCCTCTTCTTCATGTCTCTTCTACATCAACATGTGTCCCCTCTTCTTCATGTCTCTTCTACATCAACATGTGTCCCCTCTTCTTCATGTCTCTTCTACATCAACATGTGTCCCCTCTTCTTCATGTCTCTTCTACATCAACATGTGTCCCCTCTTCTTCATGTCTCTTCTACATCAACATGTGTCCCCTC
>NW_011350443.1:0-4350 GCF_000735185.1 Notothenia coriiceps
TTAGTAGCAGGATGTGCTCTGAAAAATAGGGCTCCCCGAAAGCAAATGGGTAATTCGAAAACTGACAGAGCTCCCTCTATACAAATCAAACTGTAGACGGTGTGAAAGCACCTATTGTTTTAAATAATGGTCGGAATGTGACCTGTGAGCCTTCTGAATTACCGTGGGACAGCACATTCTAAACTAAAATGTTCAATCAATAAAGTAACATCTTATCTTATCTTAATAATATCTTCATATTAATAATAATAATAAATCATACAGTATGTGTCCGAAAGGGAGCAGGAGGAAGCAAACACAAAAATATACAAAAAATATAGGCTACTGCATATTAAAGCAAACGATTGTAAAGGTTAAAGTATGAGCATAACAAATAAAGAAGTGTAATGTAAACATTTACATTATAATTATGATTATTTAATATATAAAGACTATATATTATTGAATTACAAGATTAGATATACTTTAGTTGATCTAAAATATTGATGTGTTCAAATGCTCTTCAAAACACAACTGAAAGTCCATGAAACTTATCTTTCTGTATTTGTGAATGAAGCGCCATCTCCTGGTTAAAACCTGAAATAGAAAATCTGGCAACGCCCTCTTGGAAAATAGTGGGAGGGCTTAACATTCCTCTATACTGGTCTTTGGCAGGTCGTAGGCAGGAAGTTGTAAGCTGGAGTCTGAAATGAAGCGCTACATCTGTAAAGAAACACAAGGATAATTGTGTCTTATTGTTGAGTAAATAACAGTCTGTTATTTAGAAGAAAAAAAAACAAATTAGAAGGAAAAAATTATTTTAAAAAATACAGATTTCAGTATTTTGAGCCCCATTTCTTTTCCTCACGGATGGCAAAAAAAGTCAGACATTATAGAATTTAAAATAAAAAAAATATTCGTGGTTTGATATTGAGTAAGAACATATTTTTATGAACCACACAGCTTCCGGTCTTCCAAGACCCGACCGGACAAAAATATGTGGAGCAGGCACGTAACATACTACCAATAGAAATACACTGCTTTTAAAATCATTCTGTGTGAAAAAATGGGAACATAGTGTTGATGCACACGAATCAATAGATTACATTTTGTGACTATAACATGAAATGCCGTGGGACTGGGTTGATCGATAATAGCATTTGTACAAGTTTGAAAATGACTCATATGCATGAATAAATCACCATGTAGACTCAGCTACACTATCCATTGGAGCAGCGTTCTGTCATTAGCCTCAGAAAGTCTCAAGAACAACACAAAGCTACTGTTTTAAAATCCAACACATGACATAATCAAAGTCAGAATGTAGCACTATTCTGGATCGTTATTATATTCTGAATTGAACAATCCTCTGTCAAAATCAGCAGGAAGTGGTGCTTTCTCATGTATTCTCTGTCATCTCCCTGTCTCTGGACTGTTCCAAAGGGGGGAGGGTTGAAATAAGGGTTGAAATATATATTTTCAACCACCAAAAAGCCAGAAAGCTAAGAAACTGAATTGTTTCTGTCTGCTGTTGATTAATCCGAGGAATCAGAATGCCTTTATTCGTCCTGTAGAGGGGATATTGACATATTACATCAAAAGTGAACAGGAATACACTTTGCTCTGTTTCAGTTCTACAGACAAAGCAGCAAATATTTAAATAATATTCAAGTGTTCTGTGTGCATTAAGTGAAACAAGCTGTTGTCCAAGCAGTGTGTGCATGGTTACAAAGGATGATTTGCTTTCCACTCAATGTATTATGACTCACCGCTCTGATCACACGGATCTTGGCTGAGGTTTTGTTGTTTCGCTATTTCTCTTTAGAGACTGCAATGCTAAAACAAAGGAAGATCAATACCAAAATGATTTGACCATCTCGACTATCTACATTTTGAGTCGGCTTAATCTTCTTTGCTGCTCCTTAACTTAACAAAACAGCAAAGCTGAGAGATGTTTGGTTAAACCGGATTTCAAAATGTGGAAGGATGGTGGGGCATAAACAGTCCATCATGAGGGATTTCACTATGAGAGCAAAGGACACATTATAAAATTGTGCCAAGGAGACACTATAGTATATCATGGCGTAATGTCAGAGCCACCATTGTGAATTGCAGTGAGTTTGACCTTTCTCTGGACAGCTGTGCAGTGAAGACGGAAAACCTTCAACATCTGGTTCTTCCATAGAGGGGAGAACAACAGCCGCCACCTTCAGTGAGTGAATACCTATTTTTGAACAGGAAATGAGCCTCAGAAAGAGCCAACAATATTAAACAAGGCCCCCACCTACCATTTAACAAAAATAACAAAACAACGAAGGGAAAAGACAAAAAATATGCGTTGTGAGAGAGCTGTGTGAGGAGGATGGTTCCATCTGCAAAGACTGTGTTTAAAGGCACAACAAAACTGACAACTCCTGTCTAGATGGGATATTAACGCCTACAGGAAATGTTATTGCTTTTGGGTATTTTTTGTTGTTTGTCAAAGATGTTCATATACTTTGAAGAAAACAAGCACCTACACATGAACACAACTACAAGCAGTCCCAAAAAAAGAAACACAAAACGGACTAGGGCTGGAGAGATACTTCAAGAAACTCACTTTGTATGCAGATAAGGCAAAATAATTCAGAACCATCACTCTTTTAACTGACTTCAACCAATAAAACCCTGAAGAAGACTGAAGACATGACTGCTTTAGAATCAAATAGATGTCATCTGATTTTATAAATGTATGAAACCAGTTGAATACGTTAAGTAAGGGATAATGTGCAGCAAGGCGGTCATTGTTGGAGAAAGAACACCCTACAGGCGATCGTGATGATGTGATGCTGGAACCTACAGTATACTGTAACCTTTCATTACTACTGAACACAGAAGAGACCCTGCCTCAGCGTGGGAGTTACAAACACCTCTCACAGTATCCCAGTCTGATGCTGAGTGTGCACTGAGCCCTCTCCTAACACGCTGCATCAACATGATGTCCAGTTTTTCTGTCTGTCAGCACTGAGGGAAATCCACTTCTCAGAACCCCATCCGTTCCTGTCCTACCAGTGAGAGGCTTTCATTGTTAATGCATGAGGCAGGGGGGACAAAGACTTCCTCCGGCTGAGCAGTGAATCACTTCTGTTAAAAATGGATCCGTTAATTACAACCTCTGACTTGTCCAGCTTATAAAGACAGGCTTTAAAGGAGTGTTTCTTTCCACAAGTCCAAAGCTTAACACACTGGCTAACAGCCTGTACTCTGCCATGTGAATGTAAAATATGTTACACACAATGAAACCCGAAAACCCACTTTTTTTCCTGAAAGAAAAATTAAGTGGTTGCAGTTTGTACCTGAAGGGACAACCTGTGGTGTGTGTGTGTGTGTGTGTGTGTGTGTGTGTGTGTGTGTGTGTGTGTGTGTGTGTGTGTGTGTGTGTGTGTGTGTGTGTGTGTGTTTGAGAGTGAGTGTTCGTGCAAGAGGGGGGGAAACCTGTCAGTGGTAAATGTAATGATTCGCGGGCTGGCATGTGGTGTTTCTTTTACCCCTTTTCCATTGATATTCAGTTTGGTTCTAGCTCCGTGCTGGTGCTTGTTTAGTTCTCAGTTAGTTTTAAGTGAGAACTTGTTTCGCTTTCCACCACCCAGAGCCCAGTAGTGCCACGTCATGCCATCACCATTTACGTCGCTGATTTTCCGGTTACGTCGGGTCGATGCTCATGTTACTTTTAATCATACTTGACTGTTTGTTGCTATCAAATTTTGGCATATGCCGTTAAGTACCGTATTTTCCGGACTATAAGTCGCACTTTTTTTCCTAGTTTGGCTGGTCCTGCGACTTATAGTCAGGAGCGACGTATATATGTTTTAAATGTCAATTCATGCTGACTGACAAGAACTGTCTACAGCCGTGAGAGTGCGCTCTCGGCTTGTGACAACTATATGCTGCTCCTGTACCACTGAAAAAAACGAAGAAGAGAGCGGACGGTTCTTCCGGGTTAGCTGCTTGTTAGCCATCTGTTGTTAGCCGTCTTGTTAGCTTGTTAGCCGTCTGTTGTTAGCCCGCCGTCTTGTGTCCGGTGCGGCGCAGGGTCCACCCCTACCAGCCCAGCGGCCGAATGCTCAGTGGGTGCGTCCGAGATGCCCCGTCTGTCCCAGCAGTCCTCCGTCGGAGCGCGTCAAGGGGTAGAAGCATGCCACCCTAGCCCGACTCGCAGAGCCAGCCTCCAGGTAGAAGGTATGTGTTGCGTTAACATACCGGACCTGTGTAGTTAATAACTTCCCTTTCCAGTTTACCGTAAATGTCTGTTATTGGCTTGGATTTGAAAATAAATATCTGAATAAATACGACTTATAGTCCGGTGCGACCTATATACGTTTTTTTCCTCTT
>NW_011350444.1:0-3497 GCF_000735185.1 Notothenia coriiceps
TATTCCTACATTTATTTATGCTTGTATCTATTTATACTTATGACATGTTCCGACGTCTATATGAGTGAGGGTCTGAGCTCTCTTGATTCCATCGTGTCCCCGGGCCCGGGTACAGGAGGGGTAATATGGTTCTTATTATGTCACCATGGGTATTATGAGCGTTGTGGTTCAACGGTTGAACCGATCTGAATCGCTTCCTGAAGCAGTCACGTGGTATCGACGGGCAGCGAGGTTCGTTTGTCATCGATGACGTCACTGGCCCAAAACGATACAAACTTCGGGGATTACTCGGCGCAATACGTAACATCACTACTAAAAACATTTTAACATCATATTTATTCAAGAAAATATATGAACATCATATAATATACATAGAATTTTGACATTTGGGGAATACAGGTAGGCCTACACATACATAAGCGGTTAAAAAAAGAAGAAAGATAAAGAAAAGGTAAATAAAATACAAAAGGAAATATTTATTTTTATTATATTAAATATATATTTGGATTTGGTTGCCTGCATAAGCATATGGCATCACCATGCCATATGCCATGCCATTCTAGGTAAAGGTGTGATACATTTGTTTTTTAGATGGGGTGTATGTGAGACGTGTTGGATTCATGGATGTGTTGGATTGGGATTGTGAATCACTGCATGTGCGGTTTACGTCAGTTCTTGTCGGTTTACGGCATCCCGCCATTTTATTTCCAACATACAGCCAACCTCACCACCACCACAACTAAACAACGCACACGTTAAACTATCTGTCGCCGAACGGCCTGTGTACGTTCAGCGGACCACCTTTAACTTATTGTTGGTCCATCGATTTTCTAAAGTAACGTGGCTCGGTAGGCCTGCTTGCACCGTTCGCTGGTCCTCCTGGTTCATGGTGTGATCTCTGAAGATATTGGAGGAGAGAGGGTAAGAAATAAGCTCGAGGCTCCTTGTTAGCATTGATAGCATGCTTAGCTTGAATGCTCGGTTGAATACCTTCACTACGGTCCCAGTGCTCTAGCGATGATGACCGGAGGGAAACTATTGTTGCGTCAGTACTATCTAGAATGAACGCAATGTTTGTGTATAAACAACGATGTTTGGTTTTGTGATAATATCGTACACACTGGGTATCTGATGGAAGTCGTAAACAACAATCGGCACATGTGTGTGCTGTCTGCGAGCTTCCGTTCTTGGTGTGGGCCTGCGATTTACTGGAAGTTTTATGTTTAAGTTCGTTTTTGGTAATTGTATGGTATTAACTGTTATTATTAGGTGAAAGATGACGCAGTTTTTACCCCCGAATCTGCTGGCTCTCTTTGCCCCGCGGGACCCGATCCCTTTCCTGTCTCAGTTGGAGAAGCTGCCCCATGAGAAGCATCACAACCAGCCGTACAGCGGCATCGCACCGTTCATCAGGCATTTCGAGGTCAGTAGCTATTCTTTTGTTATATCTTTATGGGTTGATTTTTGTTAACTTTATTTGTCCAGCGAGCGTTCCCATTCTAATTATTATTTTTTAAATCCCTATGTGATCAGGATCCTAGAGATGCCCCCCCACCCACAAGGGCAGAGACCCGTGATGAGCGGCTGGAGAGAAAGGTGAGCTATGAAATTATGACCTTGACATGAAACCCTTATGTAGATTTGCTAGATCAGGATGTAACAGCCGTGTGTATGAGACACTAAAACTAAGGTTGTCTAAAACCCTGCATAGATGCTGCTATAATCTGATGATGGAACGCATCATCAGTAATTTTTCTTTTGGACATCGATACAGTACAAACCAGCCTCTAAAATATTCTATATGTTATGCTCCCATGTGATGCTGTAGCATAGTCAAAGTAATTGACAGTGAAAGCATAGATCAGGGGTGCCCAACCTTTTTTGAACCGAGAGCTACTTTTAAATTTGCCAGTCTGCCGGGATCTACCAGTCCAAATAGAGAGGCGTAGCCATTACTGACAGCCTACTACCAGGTAAATACACACTTCTACTTGTATAAAACTGATCTTCGTACGATGAATACTTCATAAAATACTGCAGATCCTTTATCTTACCTCTTTCTAATCTACACACATACAAGTATTTAACTGAAGTTACACAACAGTGTTGTTGATACAGAGTTGGAGTTTATTCACACGTCACATACTACAGTGGGTAATGTTTTCAAGAAACATTGAACAGTGCTGCCACACATGACACAGGAAGAAAAGAAAAAAATCTGAACCCTTTCTTTGCCATTATTTAAAAATAGTGTTGCTACAAAAGTATAAATTAGGCGTACTAATAAGACAACTCAGATCTGAAGCTACACAGGAATCTGCTGCCAAAGTGCAATAAAAAAGACAAAATTAATAGAATCAAACCCTTTTCTTTTTGTTGCATTTTAGTAGAGTATAAAAATAAATGCCTTTTTTTTTTAAATAGGATGCAAGCAACACTAGTTTCTTAACCTGAATTGATAATAGACTCAGGATGTCTAACATCGATGACGAACTAGGTTTGCTCCATACGGTCTTGGGTAAAAGTTTCGATAACACAAATTTTTCATCATTGCAAGTTTTAAGTTCGTGAACGAATTTCATAGGGGTTGTTCCTCAGAAACAGTCGGTACTAGTTTGGGTTTAATACGTCCCCACTGGTTGGCCAGCTAGCGCGTAGCTGGCCTCTAAGGGGTCAGGGCCTAGCGTCTCTACACAGATTTTTATCATCAGGTACAGGATATTGTAATTAGAAGGCCCGATCTTATTAGTGTAACTTGAAACACTAACGGCCGGCAGTGGCCGGTACACAGCCCTCCCTGACCACCCGTCAGGTTTGTTTTTTTCTTCTGTGTTGCTGATCAAGCGACTGAAACAGGGTACAGTTGTCCTCACTGTCAGACCGTGTGTGTGTGTGTGTGTGTGTGCTTTAGAACGTTAATACCGTTTTCGTTTTTTGGTGTGTTTCTGTATATTAAAAATGACGGCTCACCTCCTACTACTTTAAATAACTAGATAAAGGTTAAGTTTCAGGTAGACAGAGTAGACGTTACGTCTCGCGCCCAAATAGATTCTTCCCATTAAATCCTCGCCGTAAAGTTTTGTCACGTGTTTGGATGCTTACCTTAAGGGGAGATTAAGATCGGGATCGTGAAGGGTTATTCCCTCCCTGGACTCTCCTGTCGAATTTAGCTGTCATAGGTAAAAGTGGTCCGGGTTGTTATTCTCTGTTAACGACGATGGTATCGTAGATAGCACAGTCAGTGAGAACGCTTTGTGTACTTCAGAATATTTCTTCCGCTTCACACTTTCTTCGTAAGGACCTCCGCGGGCTGCGCCAAACCCCTGTCATTTTTCTATTGTCATCGTATATTTTGTCCAAAACTATATTATTTTTGAGCCGTTCATCTAATGGCAATAATTAGTCGACATTCAAAATCAAACAAATATGAATAGGTAAATATTAATAACATGTTTTACCATATTTCTTACGTTTTTAATTCTAGACAAGACAAATTT
>NW_011350444.1:3542-18535 GCF_000735185.1 Notothenia coriiceps
AACTTCTACGTGTCGGGATTATGGTTATTGTTTATCGTACCTTCAATAGTAAAAACATCACCGTAGTCATAGAATAAAATGGACTACTAAATTAATACCGTATAAAAACATAGAGACGTTGAAAATTTGTTTAACCTAATGACTGTAACCATTACTATAAGTTTGACCTAGATAGAATCTATTAATATTTCCTCACATGAACACTTTATTCACAACTGTATTAAACAACCGTAGATTTCGCAAAACTCTACCGGGACTCTGTTTACGCGTGATTTTTACTTGATAGATCTGTGAGTCTCTCAGAACAATGGAGTGACTCGGAGCGTTAGACTGTCCTAAGAAAGGACGTTGGGCCAGAATCTTACTACATGAAGCAGATAAGCGATCGCGACGATCGTAGGTCTAAGGATGGTTGTTATAATGTTGTCGCAAAAAGTTAAAATAAGAAGTAAGAGAGAGAGAGAGCAAACAAGCGAACAGAATGGTGCGAGCCGAACGATACTCGACGTATCGGACTATTCGGTTGTATGAAATAGTCAATGTCGCAGTATGCCTGTGAAATGTGCAATGCCTACTTTTTCACATGTATTCGTAAAAATGTATAGTACAACATGTAGTTGACGGGTTCTGTTTGGTAAAATGTGATAATACCGGGGACAATTTTGTACAAACATTGCAGAATAGATTGACATTCAAACCAACTTGCTTACGGAGGAGTAGGCCTTCGACTGGCTCGTCTGGGCTCGTCGTCAGCTCTCCTCCGGCTGCGCTAGGGCCTTCGTATGTTTGTTACCGCTGCAGTCTCAAGGGCAACCGGCCGTTTAGATTAGAGAAGCCAGTGTTAATTAAAAGGGAAATTCGGGTGTTTATGGCGAAGTCAACGGGTGAATACACTGTCTGTTCTTCTCATACACTGTCTGTTCTTATCAGTTAAGATTACAGATTGTGAATTTACACCTCTTTCTCTAAGGACATAACCCACTAACACGGCTGAACTAGGCAACATTACGGAGTCCCAAGGCCGGGTCACCGTACATTTTGTTTACGTATTACGACAGCCGATTATGAAACACGGAGTGGGTCAAGGTAGGTTGTGAATAACAAATCCACAAGACAATTATTCGTCATAAGTATAGTAATTCGATTTGAATCGACCTAGACTAGCATACTGTATTTGCGCTGAACACTTCAGATTAGACCTGCCTCTTTCTAGTCGACGGACGACTGCTCAGCTGTGCGTCGAGACGTACTAGTGTACGTTCGCACTTGTGTGAAGTCCAATTTATAGTGTGGATCGAATAAAACTTAATGGAGAGTTGTATGGAATTTTTGATCCAATATCTATACAAATCAAAATGGCAGCCCAGTTAGTAATGACCTAGGCGTCGACGTACTATGACATAATTATGTTAAACGGCTAGCCCGTTGGTCGTCCACTCGAAAGTAACGGGTGATGTTATGATCTACCGGGCCGGTACGCCTGTCAGCGATATTTCTCGGACCACTGTGCTCAAAAGGGGGTAGTCCTAGGTTTGGGTAAGTTAACTCATTTATAACGAGGGGAACTTTTGGCAAATAGACTTGACTAAAACCTATAACATGAAACTATTTGGTAATTTAGACGAGGGAAGTTACCAACCTGATTAAAGATTAGAAGAGCAAAGAAGTGTCAGGCGGTTAATACCACACCTTGGGCGGGCCAGTAAGGTGTGGCGAGGCGACCGGTGGCGAAGTCCTAGGGTCGTAGACGGTACATTATACGTGCTACCCCGTGCGTGTCGTCGTCGAGTCTGTCGCTACTGTCAAATTAAAACTTCGCACACGACTCTCGGGAGTATACTCCGACTTCTCGAGGCCAAATACAACGTAGACAATCTTCAAATCCTTAATCCACCGCAGCTTAATTACCGCGCTAGTATGCGCAGTACATCGGTCACCGACCTGGACCCTGATTTTTAGTCCCGGGCGCGCTGAGAGCTGGCCCCCGGGGTGGAAGCCAGTGGTGATCGATTTAACAGTTGCCCCCTCACCCGCCCTACGACGAATCGACTGAAATAGGCTGGCCGGGTGAAGCATGCCAGGGTGGCACCCAGGCGCTACCGGTCACCGGTGACGTGGGTCGCGGTCCGCTCACCGACAGTTGCCCCCCGCCGGGCGACGCCCCTTTGCGCCACCTGGATCACAGGGCGGCTTAGCTCACCGCTCGTATTATTATTATTAGGCACGTAAAATAGGTAAATTAAAAAGGGTTGTAAACCACCGATTTTTTTTTCTGTGTGCAAATTAGGTAGGCAAACAGCACACTAAGCGTGATGTTGGGGTCAACCACATCACCCCATTTACAAAATGACCCACCTGCCCCACCAAGCGCCACTTGCCCCCTCTGTGATACCTGCGGCGAGCACTTGACGAGTGCCCTACCCCCCGAACCCCCTGGAGACACAGCGGACAGTCGGCGTTGAATGTACTACCGGCAAATCTGTTATATTATTTATTTTCCGCCCACGGCCGACAGTCGCTTGGCTAGCGGAAGACGGCGCTGATAGTTGAGTTTACGCGCCTGTATCGTAAGAGTTACGACCACCCTACGCCCGCTGTTTATTATTTTTTACGACACACACGGTCAGGGCGTGTCAAGCCCTGTGGACAATAGTGGATGTGTGTGTCAAGACGGGGGAGTGATGTGTGGTGCGAAGTTTAGTTCAACGTATTACGGAACCTCGAGCAAAAATAGATATTAATGACACTTTTGAGACTGGGAATAATAGACAAAAGCCAGTACACTCAACCCTCTTTGTGTGTGTGAAGGCGGCTATTGAGCGGAGGCTGAAGGGAGTGATCACATAATCACTTGAGAGGAGTCCTCTTCTGCTCTATATGTTCTGTTGTGAGGTAACTGGGAAGTCTTGTGAGTTATCGGCGAGCGCGCGGGACATCCGAAATGCCACACATATTATCCGGCGGCGCCGCACCCTACGGACACACAACAGTTGCCCCCGCGGTCGACGAATGAGGCAGAGGCACCTGGACTGGTGTTTCACTGTTATGCGATTCCTATAAACAAAACCCAGGGAGAGAAGTCGCCCTTTACGCCTGGCCCGAGTTCTGTGGTGTCGGGTTCTAAAAAATTAGATAGCTACTGGAGCCATAGTCGTGTAGATATTGAATAACATAATGGTAAAAAAAGATAATACAGAGCACGGAGTTGTGTAGGAGGTGCGAGCTCGTGAGGAGTGAGCCTGATTTGGGGAGGTACGTGTGGCGGTCTTGGGTCTTGGAGTGCGGGGGACCAGTGGAATTTTCCACAAGACCAGAAACAAAAAAAAAACATAAGGTGTCTTCACTGGTCTCACGATTCGATTACGATTATCCTGTCAACGATTTGATTCAATTCGATATCCCGATGCATCACGATGCATCACTATTCATACCAATGCGTTGCATCCTCAATTTTCTATATTACTGCACATGGCTTATTTTTCATCAATGCATACATGCAGTAAATACATATGAACTCTCTTTTTATTATTTAGAAAGTGCTTCAGAAATCAATAACATAAATGTATTGACATTAATTTATAAACCAAATTAAATGAATTGTATAGGTCTAGCCTCCCTATATCTGTGTGTGAAATTCTTCCATCCTCAAAAACAAAAAAATAATGCTTCTGCAGTCTAGCTGCAGCTTCTAGCAACAGTCTTCTGTTAAAAAAAGGACACTGAATGTCCTGAATGTGGCATCACACACAAGACTTGAGTCTGAACACAGCAGACAACAGGAGTATTTACAATAGCATATACAAACAAAAATACTGCATGTGGGTGCACACTTACATTCTCTGTCTTACTGTTACATAAATCCCATGAATGTATGAGATTAAGTTAGCTTCATTATATCTCAGTGATTAAGTGAATAATAAAGTTTTTATCAGGTCACTATCAGCCTTTCACTCATTATTTTCAGGGAGGGGGCGGGGTTTGGAGGAACGGAGAGGGGGCGGTGATCGCGGAAGCTTTTTTCCTCCTGCCTTCACAAATTTTACACACGTATATATCGTCTGCAAATTGCTAGAGGACATTCATACTCTGCAATCCAAGACTTAATTAAATCCACCAAAAACCTGACATGATTGTAACGCAATTATTTTTGAAAAACATATCCCTGTGTCTCTGAGCCGCAACGACACGGAGTGATTCAGAGCGGGTCCTTCTGCTGTTGGTTCTGGACTGGTGTTCTTGTGTTGGTGGAGAAAGCAGACTGCTCCGTGTGTGGTGTCGCTGTGCCGCTGTCACGTCTGTTCCCTGATCTCTGCGTCACCGACCGATTTGATATTAAAGTGACAGGAAAAAAAACGTTATAGTAAAGCCGCGGCCGGAAAATCAGGAAGCAACGTTACTACGCTATAATCGATTATCTTCCGCCATTGCATCGATACCGAATCATCCACGTCCGCATCGCAATGCATCGTAGAAACGATTATTTTCAACACCCCTAATCCCGAGAGGGGGAATTTTTTTCTAGCAAAGACTAGCAATGTCCAGTTGTAATGCAGACAGTGTTCCAGTTACATATGTCGATATAGAATTACAAATATTGTATTATTAATTTTTTTACTGACTTACTTGACCTGATTCATTCATGATTCTACCACAAATGTTCAGTTTACAGCTGCTTTTGATACGATTGTTTCTGAAACATGGGTGTCTGTACAGTTGTGGAAGATTGACCATTTCCTGCAAATGTTTTGTTTTGCAGAGGCGAGAGAAGATTGAGAGGAGACAAGCAGTGGTGGAGACGGAGCTCAAGCTTTGTACGTTTTTCTAGTGCCGTACAATTTATGCTTTTTCACTGTATATGGTTACTTGTTGTGAACTAATTTCATTTTACTATTTGCCTTATGTCAGGGGACCCCCATAATGATCCCAATGCACAAGGGGATGCCTTCAAGACTTTGTTTGTAGCACGAGTGGTGAGTATGTTGAAACAAATGAATTTGTGTTTTGAAATGTGGTCTGTAGACAAAGGTAATGTGATTTAATATTTGGTTTATGTCTAATGTTATTCTGTTTCTGCTGTAGAACTATGATACTACAGAGTCCAAGCTTCGCCGTGAGTTTGAGGTCTATGGTCCCATCAAGCGGGTATGTTCAGTTTCTGTTTCTCACATCTTGAGACCTGTACAAACGTAACATTAATTACACCAACTGATTATATACTCTTAATTCCTCAATTAGTAGCCATAACATCTTCCTGCAAGTACTGTACGGCAAGCCAAGACATTAAATCCATTAATATAAATGTTTTTCCATAGTCTGTCATTGTTGTGTTTAAAACAAAATACCTAAGCAGCAAAGATAGGAAACATACATTGTGTACACTTCCCGATTAGTTTGAATATTTATTCTTAAATAGATTCAGTTGTGCATCGTCAGTTTAGCAGAAATTGCGATTTAAATCACATTTTAACACTGTTGTTAATAAAACTGCAAGTCTGAAGGTACGTTCACACCAAAACATTAGATGTTAGCACACAGAGCTCACAGCTCCTCATATCTGTTCAGAAACTGGAGAAAAGTTCTGAATGTACAAACTACAGACTGTCTATGGCAGGGGTGCCCAATACGTCTATCGCAATCGACCGGTCGATCGCAAAGGTAGTGTGGGAAGATCGCATGACATTGAAAATTAAAAAGAAAAAAATATATACATATATTTTTTAAAGTTAGCCTATCATCCATCCTTACTATGGCATTTTCCACTTGATTGACGTACTGGTAAGCCAGTCTGAGTTGTATTGTGCCATACGGGTTCATGCAGTTATGAGGGGGCCTCATCTGAAGCGCAACTGCGGCACACTATTGTGCGCTTATGCGGCGCAATTAGTGTAAGCGCGCCACAGTTTATCCGCTGTTTAGTCCACTTTTTTTGGTATCTACATGGACATAAGCCCTGCCTCCTAGCCAGTGTGTCTTGGTTAAATGACACAAGTAAAAACAGCTGACGGCTGCTGTCAAACTTGAGCAATTAAAGTGCTGCAAATCTTCACATGGCTTTAATCGCTTAATCACCATTAGAAAATAAACAGTTTAAGGTCACAAAAGTATTTACAGAAAGATGTTTATAGATGGCATATTAAACAAGTCTATATTTTATTATTGTTAAGTTTCAGCTGGTTTGGATTCAACTAAAGTGTGTGGCCTGTATATCTAATGGGTGTGGTAGATCGGTTTGGGTAAAGATGAATTCCACAGC
The DNA here is from genome assembly GCF_000735185.1 of Notothenia coriiceps. Lineage (NCBI taxonomy): Eukaryota > Metazoa > Chordata > Actinopteri > Perciformes > Nototheniidae > Notothenia > Notothenia coriiceps. The sequence goes on from NW_011350444.1 coordinate 9,796, forward strand.
CAACTAATGCCTCCATTCCTGTTTGTTTCAGATTTACATAGTCTACAACAAGAGGACCGGAAAGCCTAGGGGCTATGCATTCATTGAGTATGAGCATGAACGAGACATGCACTGTGAGTACCAATATTAAGAGCTCTCAGCCAAAACCATGATGATGTATGATCACAGATTTATGAAGACTGATGTCTGACATGCAGGCAGGCTCTTCAGTTGAACCCCCTCTCCTTTTTACTATATTGATATTTTAGGGAATGATCCTGGGTTGTCAACATTCTCCCTTACAAGGGTGACTACCATCTAATCAAACCAAATATATGGTTTATTGAATCAGAGTACTTTACCAGATTTATGTTTTTCCAATTGCATGTTGAAACCAGAGTGGTGGTTGTGTGATGTGTGTGTCTGTGTTTGATGCGTGTCATTGGTTGACTAATAGTCTGGTTGAGGAGGGGAACCACTTCATTCAGTGGGGCATTCTGGGAAAAGAGGGAGGATCAAGAGGTAGAACTGTCTTTCATCTGTGAACCTCAACCTCTGGCCTTTCAAAGGGCACACGGTCTTAAACTGTTAAGCGTGGTAGCTCTGTGGAAGATCATCTTTCCTGGTGGGACTGTGATGGTAAGCACAATGGTCATATTGGTCACCAAGCATCAATAGCTTGTTGGCCAAAAATTTTTTAAGGACTGTTGGAAACCTAGCTTGTTTTGGCAAACGTGTTTATTGGTAGTCTTCAAACCTGGTCAATGTGAGATTGGTTCAATTTACTGAGTTAGAGTAGATTTTAAACTGATGGTGATGCCATATTGAATAGGGAGTACTGTCATTAGACGAGTGAATGGTGCAATCTAGCCCAATAACACCATTCTAAGATATAAAATGGCCTCGTCAAGACCACAGCATCATGTCGTCACATCAGGGGGTGAACTGAGGGGGATGTGGGGCTAAACAGTATATTAACTGTGTGTTGTTCTCATTGCCACTGCAGCCGCCAATCTGTGATGGCTATTGGCCAGAGCTGGCTGGCAGATGATGATGGTTATGATACATCTACACCCTACTACCACAGCTCAGTATATGGTTGGTATAATGGGTTTGTATGATGGGTAAGATTTCTTTCCACCCTCCATCTCCTACATAGGAAAGAGGAGCTACGTTCAATGGGTAAAGTGTATTACTTTGCAAGCCTTAAAGGGCTTTTACTGCAGTAACTACTACTTGGATGTTAGGCTTTGACCATTGAACGCACCCCTGACCACTAGCTTTTTAAATGTTACCCAATGATTTTGCCTATTTTGTTGAAGCCACCTCAGTAGGGCGTATGCTTCTCAATAGCAATAATTTAGCTGTATGCAAGGGCAAAGGGAGGGTGAAATGTTACACAGCTGTAAGTCCTTGCACATTCTTGTGGAGTTAGTTGTAATTTAATCCAGCAGGGAAGCCACATCAGTAAAATGATTCTCATGAGTTTATTCCTTTTTAAATACAGAAACATATGTGGTAGGTTCTTTAGTATTCTGTAACTATGTAGGCTGTACAGAAAATGTAGCCTGCATTGACTGTTGATTAATAATTTTGAAAAAGTATATTAAATCTTCATGTCAGTTTGGCACTGTGTGCAGGCACATTTATCTTATCCAAACAGTTTATTTTATTATCCTGTGCATGTCAATCCATACTTTTGTGTCACAATTTATACTTATAAACCTTTCTGTGACTTTATTCCCTAATCTGCCAATTATTTTGGAGCAAAATGTTCTCTGTCCGGCAGGTTGTAGGTGCTAATTAGCCACGACCCCTTTTCATTTATAAAATATTCAATCCGGCTGGGGTTGATGTACAATACTGTCCAAACTAATGGGACTGAGCTGGCTTTAATAGAAATGGTCGATGAGGGGAATTATTTTTGTAACTCTGCTAAATGGGCTTTCCATACATGTCTTCACTACATAACAAAGGTAGACACTAGTTTTTGTAGCTTCACACATGAACTCATAACAATAGTATAGTCAAAAATGTTAAAGAAATTGTTTCTACAGTTTCATGTCAGTAAATAGGTTGAGACATTGGATTACTGATATTTCACAACACTTTAGATCAACAACATGTCAGTGAACAAGACTTCATTGAATTTGTAGGTTTACAAAAGACAATGTTGTTTTTTCAGTTTTGCTAGGACTGGTGGGGGTTTGGTAAGGCCCTATCATTGGATGAATGATCTCATCATAAGTGAGCTAATAAAGGGGGGTGGGGGGGGTGCTGGTAAGGCCCCTGATAGAGGTCTGGTAATGGTATGTGTATTCTGGTGCTGGGGGAGTTTGGAAAGGCCCTAAGAATGGGGCAGTGACTTTAAAAGGCCCTTTAGTGAGAGAGCATGGTAAGACCTCTGTATAGTATGAGTGAGGGAGTTTGGTAAGGCCCTCAGAATGTGTATTTGAGGATTTGGTAAGGCCCTCGGACTGTGATTACTGATGGGTTTTGGTAAGAACCTGCTCTTGGATGTTCAGTTTTCTCCTCAGGGATCGTCACTACTACAGACCAGTGTAGCAGCCAGGATGAGCCAGATGTCAACTTTCATTTTTCACAGATGGATCAGAGACTATTGTGTGGTATAATGGAACGAGGTGTGGTACTAGGTCTAAATAGATACGAGGTTTGAAATCTGCCAAATGTCGGAGCCCCCTTTTATTATCAATGTTGATCTCCCATAAAGCTTTTAAAATATCTCCAGAGATCAAAGCTGCTATCATAGAACATTCTAATACCATGCCAATGTATTCAATGAAAATAAAAAAAGTTTAAGATGCATTCGATTTCCCTGACTAGTGACATGCTGTTATTGGGTTATCTGCCGAGCTTTTGTCATGGCCAAATAGTGTCTAAATTTTGTACAAAAACCTCATACCATGTTTTACTAATATGATAGAAATTTGTGATTTTTCCAAAAATTCAACCTGTAAAAAAAAAAGAGTCACATATTGGTACCCGATATATTAAGTTGCAATGATAACAGTACTTTAAGAAATATATAGGATTACTACTATCATTGATAAATATAGAGCTGGGTATTTAAAAGATGCAGTAAAAAGTGTAACATAGAAGTCACTCATCGGGTGGAAGGAAGTCTGCTCCCATTTCCTTCGGCTTTTACCCAGAGAGCAGCCATCTCGGCCTCGCCTGCTCCTGGTCAGTATAATAATGCACTGTTTTTTCCTTGGCCACATTGATAGTCATATAAATATCTCACGTCTGCCTTTCCCTTTCTCCATTTTTCTTCTCCAGCCGCCTACAAACATGCAGATGGGAAGAAAATCGACGGTAGGAGAGTGTTGGTGGATGTGGAACGAGGACGCACTGTCAAAGGATGGCACCCTCGCCGGCTAGGTCAGCTACTTCTCATTTACAGCTCAAATGTGTTTGTACAAATGGTGAAGTCCTGTAAAGAAAAACCCAGGGTGTCGGAGTGTCACCTTAACTGGCGTGTTGTGGTTCATTCTTAAATCTGTTATTTGTTTACATACATACTCTACACTATGAAGTTACGAATTATATCTCAATGATTACCTCTTAACCTCAAGATACCTACCGCATAGATATTATTCACAGGCTCTTGTCACTCTCAGAAACTGCAGAGCAGCAGCTTAACACCAACCTCTCACCATCACTGCTTCCTTTCCTGTTGCTCTTTCCAACCCCCTTCATAAACATGCTACATTTGATTAGTTTGGACATTTTGAGACTTAGGTTTGTCAAAGCTAATTACAAGTCAGCACCTCCACTAGGATGACTCAAATGTTGTATGGCACACATTGGGTGTTTGCCGACAAAGCCAAGTATGATGATTGATGCTATGGTCTCAAGTTGACACATATTTATCTTTTTCCTTTTCTTCCTTTAACTAGGTGGTGGATTGGGTGGTACTAGGAGAGGGGGAGCCGATGTCAACATCAAGCACTCAGGCCGAGATGATGCATCACGTTATGACGATCGGCCTATTGGCGGGTAAGTACTTTGTAAGATCTGATTTAGTATAAAAAAAATTCGCTTTTTTTGTAAAACTGTCTTTCATTTGACCTGCTCTTAGTGATCGGGAGCGAGGGGAGCGGAGGGAGCGCAGCCGGGAGCGTGACAGAGACAAGGACAAGGACAGAGAACGCCGAAGGTCCCGTTCCCGCGAACGCCGTAGGCGTACCCGTTCTCGAGAGAGGGAGAGAGAAAGACCGGTTGGAGCAGTGGAGGATAGCATTGGTAGTACCCGGCGTCGGGAGCGAGAGAAGGAACGTGGCGGAGCAGGGGGAGAAGACAGCAGGAGTAGGGAGAGGAGTCGAGAACGGAAGAGAAGGAGCAAGAGCAGAGATCGTAAGAGAGACAGGGAGAGGGGCAAAGGTCTGGAAGGGGAGGAAGTCAGTCAAGCAGACGGGGCTGCGGAGGGTGGGGAGCGGGTGCTGGAGGAACATGAGGGTGAAGTGGGTGAGGGCATGGAAGAGCGTAAAGAAAAGGAAAGAGACCGCAGGCGAAGCCACAGAGACAGAGACAGACGCAGGGGAGACCGTGACAAAGACAGGGAGCACAAGAGGGAGCGGGGGGAGAGAGACAGGGGGGAACGCAGAGAGGAGCGCCAAGGCTCCCTACGAGATGATGCGCTACCCCAAGATGACATGGGCAATGAGGATGAGGGGGGAGCGCCTCCACACATGGATGAGTACAGTCAGGACGGGATGATCGACCAGCAGTCTGTGCCATCCGCTGATGGCTATGGTTCCAGTGAAAATGGCTACAAGATGGAGGCCCCAGGAGAGGAGTACTGAGATCTTCTTCCAGCAGGCTCCCGCTCATACATGTTCTCATACTCTGAATTGGCCCTAACCCTAAAGGATGTCAGGGCTACTTCAGTTTAAGGCATGTAGCCACCTCACCTCCCATCTTTCAGAATCTGTTGAAATGTTCCTATTGTTGCACGCACAGTTAAATCACTTAACTAATTGATCTCACTATAGTTGCAGCTCTCCTGCTTTGCCCAACTAATCCGTGCCCCTTAATGTTATCAGATTGCCTTGGCTGCAAACTGGTAGGTTTTTTCTTTTCACTTGGCTTGGGATGAAGTGTAAAAACACAAGCTATACTTTTTAGATGGGTAGATTGTTTTGTCTTTTATTTCTGAATCATTAAGCAGTTAGATTGTATGCTCATTTGAAACTAAGTGACAAATCTCTCCAATGTTTGTGATATTGAAGGAAATGTAGTACTCTGTGAAAATTGAGGGCTGTTCTGTTTATTCATTCTGGAATAAAGTTTTTTTTAAATTATGTCTGCTGCTTGTATGTTAGATTTGCATAGTCATTTTAATAAAGGTGTGGCTTAAAGCCAGAGCTCCTTATTGTGACTTCATTTCAATCTTTAAAGTAACCATTTCAATCATCTAAATGCAGTACAAAAGTAAGCTGGCATACTGTACTTGAACATGTAACAATATGTTCACAATTGATTTGAACAGCATCAATAATGTTGTGTGGACATTTGTATTGGAATATGACATGTAGTTATTTGGCTCGGCTTTAAATGCGCGCAGTTGAAGCGCGCTCCTGGTTCTTCCAGAAGATGCTGAGCTGCTCAATATACAGCCCGCAGTGAGCACAGGACGCTGAGCCTCACCCTGCTACCGACCCTTGCATGCTTTCTTCGAAGATGGAACACGCATATCTGTGAACCAGTTTCTGCTCAAATACGGAGTGTTAGACAGGCAGCTTGGACCGGAGGAGACCAGAATGATGTCCTCTTACTATCACCCTGCCAAGGAAGCAGACATGGCGGCCATGACAGAGCCGCTCTGCCTGGAGAGAGGTAACGTCCACTGCATTGGGCTGGCTAACAGAACTGTAGATTAAAAAAACACCGCAGCCTTTTCAAAAGATGACAGCGATGCACAGTTGGTTCTTTGACTAAAATGACAATGAAGGCGCTTGTAATCGTGCTTTATTCCTTGGTTATCAAGTTATTCACATTAGTGTACATGCCGCGTTTATTCCATGTTTGAAGCACGAGCAATAACTGGCACTCGCACGTTTCTTTCTTTTCATTAACTGCAATGTCCGTTCACACAATGCCAATGGATAAATGACAACCTTTAGTGCAAAAATGCTTCATTGCCCAGTTTGCTATAAACATCGAATGAAAGTCTGATCGTGCTTGTTTCTGACAGTAGTCCGCGCGGTGCAGCGCGTGCACCTCTGGTTAAAGCTATGACGCGGATGCAGCCAGATTAGGTGCGGTCAAGCCTAAAACAGTCTCATCAACATTACATTTTAATGGCTGTTATTCAGGCGCATTTCCGCCACTGTTAATTACAAATGCGTTATTTAAATCATAACGAGAACCAGTGTCTATTCGCTCTCTGTTGATAAGAGTGGTAAAGGAATAAATCCTTAGCATTTTAACATTTTTGGTTCCTTGTCTCTAAAGTCAATGTTTTTTGAACGCGTTCAAGGTCACAGAGGATGCCAAATGCTCTTGCTGCTACACCTAAATATGTTTGTACCGGTTTGAAGAGACTCCCAAGGTGTAAGCATAAACAAACTTCAAATGTTTCCCCCTCTCCACCTATTCGAGAACCAGTGTCAAAATACAGCGGATACGATTTATACTCTTTGACGTCAATAATAATGTTTTGGTCGGTCGGAGCAAACCATACAGTGACCATGGTAACCCCTGCCAAACTTGCCAATGAACATCAGGCATACACCATATGATATCCAGGACCATCGGCGATTGTGTCACAAAATGGGCAGCTCAACCCTGCACAGCTGGATATCTCTTTAACTGAGACAAAGAATGGGTCCATACCAACTCTCCGTGACTACACAACCAACTTCAAAGCTGTAAGTTTTGCCATTACTGTGCGAGTTTTGCTGTTTTACTGTCCATTTTGCTGACTTCGTTAAAGCTCACCTATTATTCTATATTTTAACAATATATTATAGGGCCATATCCAGTGGCACAAATTTACAAAAGTGGTGGTGCACAAAAAACGTAGATGTTTATATATAAGCTTCTGCCAAGGGTGTAACTTTGGTTTGAGAAGTGGGGGGGACACAAAACAGGGGGTCCTCCGCAATGAAACATTTTCTCAATTTAATTCCATTTCCTGCCTTTCTACAAATATATTAGGGACTATAGTGTTAACAAATCCAAGAAAAATGTGTAGTGTATATAATAAGATTTTTTCTTTAAACTGAAGTTAAAAGCATCAATCTGGTGCACTTTGAGGGCAACAATAAGAGATGTATGGATACAGTTCTCAACACTCATATGAAACTGAACTGTGTTTCAATAATCAAAAAATCATTAGAATATCACAAGCAATAACAAATCATTGATAAACTCCTCTCTCCTATCTTTATCTCACCTATTCATTCTTTCTTTTTATTTATGCATATTTGACTAATCACTCCCCTTTCAAACTGTGTTTTTTATGTTGTACTGACCTATAGTACACATTGGAAGGATTTCTTAAAGGTGCGGTAGGTAATTTTGGAGAAACCAGCGCGAGTGTGCTAGAATTTGAAAATACACAACCGGAAAAAATCTACCACTTCCAGCTGAAGTTATCTCTCTCAGTCCGACAGGAGAGGATTCTCCCTCTCCTTATTGTTGAAACAGCTTCTAATCTCCGTTAGCTCCGAGCTAGCACCAGATGCTAACAACAACCCCCTTGACTCTCAATGTCTCTCTGTCTCTCTCTCTTTCTATCTCTCTCTCACAAGATGAGCTCGTGCCACTCACACACAGACGCTCTCCGTGACGATAACCGCTTGCGTAAAAAAATAATAATAAACACATTTAAATATTGGGGGGGACACAAATAGGATTATGAAAAGTGGGGGGGGGACATGTCCCCCCTGTCCCCAGTGGAAATTACGCCCATGGCTTCTGCAGTGACGTGCAATGAGGTTCATGGCTGGTGAGGCACTGGCACTCACTCTTCAGGTTTACAAATATTATATTTTGACCTAAATCAAAAAATATTATTTTCAAAAGCTTTTTTTGTCTGATGCTTTGATTAATTTTAAACAGACAGTTCAACAAAAGGATACCCAAAAAATGTAATTGTATCATTTAAATATTGAATTGTTCTCTCTTAGTAAGATCCCATTTTCAATAAAATGGTGGTTTTACCTTGACTTGAAGATCAAGTCCATTTGCCTATCCTTCTGGACAAAGATCTCTTACTTTTTTGCAAAAGTCCTCCTTATCTTCTTGTCGTTTCAAAAGTCTATCATAAATCTAATCGACAGATTTATGATCGATAAATTTATGATTGGAAAATTATAAAAGTAGGGTAGACATGTGGATATTATCCGGCTGAACAAAATGTGCATTTATCTAACAGGTGCGTTTTCCATAGATCTTATTTCGAGATATTTTCTAAAATCCTATGGAGAAATCTCATTGCTTTTTTGTCGAGGGAAACAATGCGCAGCTTACTTCCGGGTTTTAGGACGCGTCACTGCACCTCTCTCGTCTCCTCTTCACACACCACACTTTTCGCGGCACACGTACTTACAGCCAATCAGCTCTGAATTATGTGAGATGACGTATGGTGGGGACGGCAGCACTCTGCCCCTATGGTCATTATTTTTTTGCCACACACATTAAATAGGACAATACTCTGAGCATGCGCAGTGTAGTTTTTACAGTCACCGTTCACTTAGACAGTGAGAGCGAGGGCATGATCGGGTTTTTTCCC
>NW_011350444.1:22300-24735 GCF_000735185.1 Notothenia coriiceps
TGTAGGCAGTTGATTAGTGACTGAGGGGGGAGATGGGCAGAAGGTTTTGTGCTGATGTACAGTTGGGTGTAATCGGCATAGGAGTGGAAACAGAGACCATGGCTGCGGATGATATCACCAATCGGAAGGATGTATATTGTAAATAGAAGGGGACCGAGCACCGAGCCTTGGGGGACTCCATGGTTGACAGAGGCACAGGGGGAGCTGCAGCCAGCGTGTGTGACAAACTGTGTCTGGTCCAAGAGGTATGAGTGGAAAAGGAGAGGGCGGAGTCAGTGAGGCCAAGGAGTTCAGACAGGCGGGTGAGGAGGATATTATGGGAGATGGTGTCAAAGGCTGCAGAGAGGTCAAGGAGAATTAGTGGAGTGATGGAGCCTGAGTCAGCTGCGATGAGGTGGTCATTGGTGATTTTGATCAGGGCAGTCTCGGTGCTGTGGTGGATCCGGTAGGCAGATTGAAAGGGTTCAGAGAGCTCATGGTTGGACATGTGATGGTGGAGTTGGTCGGCGACTGCTCTTTCCAAGATTTTACTAAGGAAGGGAAGGTTGGAGATTGGCCGGTAGTTGTTGAGGTCAGTTGGGTCAAGTCCGGGTTTCTTCAGAATGGGGGTGACTGAGGCGGTTTTGAAGGATGTCGGGTAGATGCCAGTTAGCAGGGAGGAGTTAATGATGTCCACGATGGTGGGCAGAATAGTGTGTAATGTTGCCTTTAATAGGACAGTGGGCATGGGGTCCAGAGAGCAGGTGGAGGCCTTAGAGATCAGCTTAGCCACCTGGACAGCATCTACAGGGGCGAATATAAAGCTTATTACTAATATAAATATTATTATTATTATAGTGAATGTTTAAATTATATCAATAAAGATTAAGCCCCAGAAAGCACATGGCTACTTAGCATGCAAAATGAGTCATTCTGCATGTTAAGTAGCCATGTGCTTTCGTGTTATCGGCTGAATCTTTATTTATTGATTAGATCACATTACTCTGATGATAGAGTTCAAGACAGCCTATATGTCTGAACTCGATCCTTAGAGTAATATGTTACGGAGCCTTCTCTTCAATATTGTTTCCACATAACGAGAATTTTGCGCTGCTTTTTCCCAATGTCGAAGCTCAATCTGTGAAAGCATACAGCACGATGCGGGGTGTGTCTCTAGACATCTTTAGACTGGAACAGCGGGGCCACGGCCAGTACGTGAACTCGCCGCGCAAGTGCCCACGCCAGGACAGAGTACATCTGACTCGAGACAAGACTTGCTCGAATCCGAGTCCAAGTCGGAGCGTCAATGTACAAGTCGAGTCCGAGTCATCGTGGGCGAAAAATTCACGAGCCCGAGTCATCGTGCGCGAGAATTCACAAGTCCGAGTTCGAGTTCACGTCAATCAGTGGGCGATTTCATTGAAAAATAACCTGTTACCTATTACCATGCAAGAGTCAATAGCAGACTCATTTCCAAGCAGGAAATACATTTACATTTTTTTTTCACAGAAGAATGAATGTTGTTGTGGCCATATTTCTATCATTTTTTGGTGTGTAGTTTAACAATATGCAGTGTTATTCTCTATCTCCCTGCAGATCTCTGGAGTCCAGGGGTTAGCTCAAGTCCTCCGTCGACTTCATCGTCCTACCCCCCTGACTTCTGTTCTAGTGGGAGAATGATGAGATAGATGAGAAGCAAAAAGCCAAAGTAGCCTACTAACACCTTGTCTTCATGAAGCCAACGCTGCAGTTTAGGATTTTCTTCCGTCTTTCTCTCCCTACTCCTTAGAGAAATGCTGAATGAGCTTGTTATCAACCCATGCCTAGAATTGTATTTTTCCAGTGTAAAATTACCACAGCATGATATTTCTTATCGCTAGTGTGTGGCTTACTACAACCTTGTGTTCTCAATTCCCTTTATTTTTTATTGTCATGTACAATACAAAAGTCCAGCTCTCTTAGCGGTGTGCAATTAGAGCTCTGTAGCAGAAGAAAGATGGAAGCTGACACACAGCCTTCAATGCTATTTATCATGTCCCATAATAATTATGAAGAACAACCCTGGAATCACTGGCAAGTGTCACCTAGTCAAAGTTTTGGTAATTTTTCAATAATAATGTATTTGTGTATTCATTGATTTTCACAATTATCGATTAAATAAAGTCTGTGTAAAGTAAATGCTGTCATTTTTTTGCTACTGCATATCCATAATGTTCTAAAATGCTCCTCCAGTACTCAAAATTGGCTCTCACAGTGATAAGGGTTATAAGTAATAATAACTCTGTTTTATTGTTCTCTAAGACTCCAAGGTGGAAGATTCAAAGGTTTATTGTCGTAACACAACAACGGTGTAAACATTATTTTTAAAAAACCCTTAATTTTGAGTTTTCACCTTCATTTGACCAATCACAGAATTGTCCAAATCTTGCTTGATTTCGAAATATACACCCCCCCCC
>NW_011350445.1:0-12237 GCF_000735185.1 Notothenia coriiceps
TGTAACATGAGAACCACTGAAGCTACAACAGTGCAACAGTCCAACCTTTAAAGGAACCCCCCCCCCGCCCCCATTTAAAAACAGTTCTTGTTGAGAAAAACAAGCATAACTGTCTTCTCAGGCATACCGGGAAGAAATGTTTGAACATTTTAAAGTAAAATGCTTAAATCTGGTGCACTTTAAGCAGAATTACTAGAGACTAGATCTAGGGGGGTACAACTCTAAACACCCATATGAAAAAGATCAGTTTACATTTTAATAATTAAATAAGTATGTGAACATAACCAATAACCTACCATAGCCAATAACAAATACATGTAACGTATCTTATTTTACTATTTTATTTATGCATATTTTTTTATCTCCAGTTTAAAACGATATGTCTGGTTTACTGTCCTATAGTATACATTGGAATGATTTCAAACCCGTTTTATCCCAATAATTATAAAAGAGTGCCTTGGAAATATCTGTTTACATCAATTGTGATCAAAACGTTTGAGACCCGGTTCTCGGTACCCAGCCCTATGTTTGAGACGGGCCCTCTTGTAAGTAGAGCTGGGTTAAGTCTGGGAAACCTTCGGCTCCATCCATGTTCTCAGTAGAAATGGCCTGACCTCCATTGTTGGGTTCATCCATTGTCTGCATGTCATCAGTCCCAGAATCTGTCATTTGGTCACTGTGTGGAGTGTGGCTCAGTTTCCGGCTCGAAGGACCATTTGTTGGAGATGAATGTTCAAACTGGAGCCACAAACCACCAGGAGACAGGAGTTTAAACTTCTTTGTTTTATTTTATCAGGGTATGTTGGTGGGATGGTAGCTGTTGCCAATGGTTCTAGTAGAAAGGTGAAACAAACTGATTACAGCATTTGCACATTAAAATAATATTTCAATCAAATTGGAACTAAATTATATTCATTACTACATTGAACAACAAATGTGTTCAATACCATTGAAGTTACTCAAGTCCAAACATCAAAATTACAAAGAGGATTCTACTTACATTGGTAAATCAAAAGACACATGGCGAACAACTACCAAACACCATCCAAACACTCAATCCTGGTGTGGGTGTTTGAGGACAAAGAGGAGGAAGTCCTCACCCAGGCCTGTATTTATAGCCTGTGAGGAAGTTCTACCTGCTTCCCTACACAGTGCCCCTTGTGGACAGGAGGGTTACACACATGCAATTTCTAACAGAGAGAGACAGAGAGTCGCAGAGCCTGTGGTTTTTACCTCTGTGGATACTGTGGTGACCCATTTCTCTTCACGTGTTTATATACATGTTCAAGTCTCTACAGTGTGTGTGTGTGTGTGTGTGTGTGTGTGTGTGTGTGTGTGTGTGTGTGTGTGTGTGTGTGTGTGTGTGTGTGTGTGGTCAATTGTGAATGTGTGCCTTTTTTAGCGAGTGTGTGTGTGTAAACAGGAAGTGTAAGGATGCATGCAGTTAGAGGAAACACAGCCATGGGATTTCCCACAGTGACAGAACTGCTTAGCTGAGCAAGGCTTCCCGCGAGTGGGTGGTGTGTGTGTGTGTGTGTGTGTGTGTGTGTGTGTGTGTGTGTGTGTGTGTGTGTGTTTCCTTTCACATGGGTGGGCCCATTTCTGGACAGCTGATAAACAGCATGACACCAACAACGCATTCAATTATCAGTGAGGTATACAGTATGTACTATATGTGTACGTGGGTTTAATTTGATAAAATGCTGCAAAGGTCAAAGGCTTCTAGCAGAGTGTTATGATACATTTTGAAATGAAAAGGCAAGTATCAGCCCAGTGTATCAGCTGGAGTAAGACATGTGTCAGAGCAGTTGGTGGTGTCAGGTCCTGTTTCCACATTTGTCCATGGGAGTTTAAATAAGGACAACTGGCCCCGGCAACTGCTATTTAACAATCCAGTTAAATGTTCCCAGTGAATACTGAGACAACAGTAAAAAGCTTAACATGCCACAACACCTTGTCGTATTTCAGCTTCATTTCAACTTGAATATGCTCTTGTGGAAGTGAACTGCTGCCCACTGACAGCTGCTATATGAAACAGAAGTGTCGCTGGCTCAACCATCACAAGCATATTTAATTTCAGAACATAAACCTCCGGCATCATATGGTCACACAACAGATTTTTGCAGTTTGGTGCAGTAGGGGATAATGGGCGGCTATGGACCTGAGGAAATGGAAGTCTACCAATCTGAGGGTCAGTAGTTTGATCCCCAGCCCCAGCAGTCAACATCTCAAACTGTCCTTGGGCAATATTATTAACCCCAAATTGCACCCATAGGCATATAGACGGTATTGTGTATGTTACCCGCTTTGGATAAAAGCGTCACTATTGCAAACTAAACCGCGACAGTGACCATATGTTACAACCCGGCTCCTGGGCTGCAACAGAAAGCTGGGAGGTGAGACGTGGGGTATGAATATAATAATAGTTTATTCATAATAAACAAGCAAGTAATGGAACCAGCAACAGGTCCCTGAGGCTGGCACGGAGAGAGTGCCCAGAGGAGTGAGCAGGATCTCCAAATTGACGTATCAGAATCGGGTTCAATTAAGTGTAATAATTGGTAATGGTTACAGCCATGTTTCTAATTTGTCAAACAATAATCCTGCCGCATAGTAGCTACCATATCTCGCAGGACACAGAGGTCATGTGATGATATTGATTGCATCTCTATGATTTTGGGGATGGTGTATTGTTTTTGCAATCTTTTTTTTCTGCCATTTTCCCAGTCGTGAATTATGGGAGCTGTGTTGGCAGTTATTAATTAAAATGTTGGCAGTACTTTATGTCCAAATGAAGGAGGTGTAGTTATCTCTCCACACAGCATGAATACATATCAATAGAAACAGCTTAACCATGAGAAGTCTCCTGGTAATACTGTGTGTGAAATAAGACATGACATACTCAGCTCTGTGGTGAAGTGACTTTATGGTGTGAATCAGGATGGGTGTGATAAGTGCTATAGAAGAACACGTAGTTTTTGTGTGTGATAATGTTCCACTGCATAGTTATTACTTTGTATACATTTAACTACCAACACTATTACATACAACCTTGTAAAACCTGCAATGTACTGGTTTTTGTTTTATTTTTGTATATACATTAAGCACATTTATTTCTAATTCCCTTCCCAAAGATATGTTATTCAGTTTCAAACGTGTAGTCCACCAGCCATCACACAACTTCCTCTAGAGAAACTTTTTTTACGACGTATACAGCAGTAGATCTCCCCAACACCTTCAAACATGATGATGAGAAAGTGTTCCCCTTGAAGTCTTTACATTTGCAAAGGGATTACCATTGTTTTAAACCTTTTGATGTCACAGGACTTTATGACACATCTCTGACTCAATAAATGACACTAAATGTCACAGTTCATTTCTTCCAGCAAATGTGGAACGCTTTGGAGGATAGTACTACATTATGGTACGGAAAATCAATGACTAAAGATGTGGGCCCAAAGGGTTACCTTGTGTTGATAGTCGGGGTTTTCTTTTCTCAGTGAACATTGAGTCATGGTAATCCCTGATTTAACAAAGCACTACTAGATACAATATGCTGGATGTGTAATTGAATAATCAATGGAAATAATATATCATCAAGAGGTAGATTATTCATTTAGGAAACGAAAATATTGAATATTTTCCATTCAAGATACCAGAGCCCAAGGTTATAGAGAGTGTTTTAACACATTGAAATCATTTACAACGAACATAGTTTACAAATGATTTGAAATATGGAATAACTAACAGTTGTATTGTAAAATGTATTGACATATAGTAGCTACATATTATCTTTTCCATGCAGTGCATAACAAACGAGAGGACACTTTTCACGTTCCATGCTAGCGAGAAAGTTTAGCCAACCTATTGTTAATATCAGAGTAACATCTGGCTTCTCTTGATATGCACTATATGCTGTACCACAATCTTTTTTCAGGCAATCACTTCCAGTTAACACCTGACATCTACTGTATGCAACACCCTTTATACTAAGATCAACACTTGGGATAAGGTAAGACTCCCCAAAAAAACCTTTAATGGAAAAGATGGAAGCAATATCAGAAAGAGATCCCTCTCCCAGGACATACGCAAAAATGGACATCAATATAATAAAATACAGTATATACAATAATAAAATGATGCATAGGAAGAGAACATATATGAAGAATTATACACAATATGGACCTTTACTTTTTATCCTTTCTTATCCTGTGACTGTAGTATTTGATAGTAGTGTACATGCCATGAACACTCAAATAGAACACATTAATATCCTGGATTCTCTTTGCTTTCATACTTAATGTTTTGGATCAATGTGTCTTGTACTTCTCTCTATAGTTTGTTTTTTCTGATTACTGTGTTATTGTGTTTTTTGGCATGCTGAAATGTACTTAGTTTTACAGTTTTAAGCTTTTTTGTGCTGCACGATGTATAGGTCTGAGCAGTGTTGTGTTGCGTGGGCGTGTTGCTCGCAGCCTTGTCTGTTTCTCTTCCTGTCCCTGCGTCAAGCTTTAAACAGAGGATCTCTCTACGGTTGGAAAACGTACTTTAACATCTCTGTGGGCGAGAAAGAGTGGTTTTCTCACAATAAATGCCTTTAAGATAATATGATAACTGTGTCTGGGTGACAACAGTGTAAAGAGCTGTTGTTTAGCTGAAGTAGAAGTCTTTTTCAGACTTGGTGTAATGTGAGGTTTGAGAGTTTGACCATTGAGTAGATCCATCAGCTCTAGGGGAAGCTAAGGAAAAACCAATGAAGCACTCAACAGCCTGTTTTTAGTTTTTCCTCTGTTTTCATTACTGATAGGAGAAATCATCAAGGGACATTTTCCTACAAAGAGCTTTCATTGACTGAGCTCTCAGCCCACACTGTGCTGTCCTCTCACAGGTGGAGAGCCTTGAATAGTGTCTGTTGGGCTGTGAGGCAGGGAAACAGCTGTCACATTATCATGGGGTAACAGGAAGTGGACACCAACCACAATTGGACAAATACATACTGTAGGGCTGATTTCTTTTTTGTCGATTAAGACTAAATAATTAGCGAGAAACAAAACCCTAACTTCTGTTTTGACATGTTCAGATGCAATTTTTTGTCCGTCCAAGTGCAAAAAACTCAAATATATGAGGGAATGAATTCTGTGCAAATTGACATTTTTGTTAGAAAATGGTTTTAAATGATTTAACGATTGTCTGAATTGTGGGGTTTTTGGCATTAAATGTATGATTGAAGTGTATATTTTACTCACTACATTTAACTTTTAATATTTTTAGGCCTATGAATAAAAACATATCAGATATCAGCATTGTTGGCGGAAAAATACAGTTTTAGTATATATTTTGTCAAATTGTTTAAAAAAACTAAATAGAGACTTTTGTGTGTGTTTGGGGTGGGGTAAGCAATTGGCTTATCACTTCAATATTTGTAAAATAATGACTACGGCCCTGGATAGCAAGTGTCTGAGTAGTTCGAAGGCAGGTTATTTGAGGTTCCAGCTTGTTACACTGACCATTACATTTTTCTTCAAAGTTAATTTCCTTTTCTTTGAGGTGTCACGTCTGATCGTCACTTGCTGTCATTTTCTGCTACATAATTTTGTAGCTTAAGCAAAAGTAAAGCTCATATTTTCTTTGGGAAGCTGGATTTGTACCACCAGTCTTCTAACAAACAAACATTTTAAATCCCATTGGAGTGTCCAGTGCTTTCCAGAGACCCAGTTCCTCTAGGAAGAAGGGTGAAGGAGATAAAGAAGTCATGGTTCTGAGGGTATGTCTGTTGACAGCTTAATTTTCTGCTGTGACTGCGACTGCTTGAAGCCACTGACTTCTGCTCCTCAGCATTAAGCTGAACAGTGTGGAGGGTGGGGAGCGATGGTGCAGAGCTGCACTGTCACCATTAGGGCGGAGGGAGTGGTGAGTAGCTGGCCTTTAGCGAGGCAGCTCTCTGTTCCCACCAGACCTTTGTGAGCACTTTGATCAACAAACCTCAGGACAGTCTGCTCTACCATCAGTTCTCCGAACACATCAGCTTTGATTTATTTTTATGATCCAAACTGAAATTAGTTCCAAACAATCTCCTTGCTCTGTTTACATGGGATCCTCCTTGGGTTGCCATACCCTCTAATCAGCATTTCGATTGAGCTTAGGGCTCGCCTTAGGAAACAAACCACCCACGGCTATGGAAACCCTGAAAGGCAGCAGCAGAGGAAGGAAACGTGGGACGTCATGGGGAATCCAAAAATATATGTTTTGACAGCTTTTTTATGTTGTGGTTATTTTACAGCCATGATTCAGAAACGAGTATAAAACTGAGAAAAATCACTTTAAATTTGAGTTTCCAACCCCTCGTGTTGACATGCAGCTAAAGTTGTTGTCTAAAGGCCTTGAGACACCAAGCCGATTATTGAATGTTGGTCAAGTTAGAGACCTCGACCATGTTGTTGCTGTGTGTGTGTTGTGCTGTGGGCATAATCTGCTCATTGTAAACCTTCATCTCATCTGATTCTAATGCTCGCCACCTGCTGCTATGGAGAGTGATTTCCATTCACGAAGGGGCCGAACATAGGTGTCTTAGTGATGTGTTCAAGTGAGCCTTTTGGCAAAGATGAAGGCAACACGGAAATTAGCAGGTGGCTTCGTCAAAACTAGTTATTTGATGTTGGTTTGGTGCCTTTTGGGCCTTTACTTATAACTATTCCGCCACACAAAAGTTATCCTCTAAATCTTGATCAGCAAAGGTCATTCAGATACAAAGAATCACAAGTCATGTTTTGAACATCTTATCAGGGAAATATCAGCTCAAGTCTAATAAATCAACTCAAGAATTTAAACAACTATTTTACATAGCAAAGGTCAGTTTACTCACCATGGAGAATACCACTTAATCATTAAGAACAGTTTCGTAATGTCTCCTGTGTCTGTGGAGATTAGTCATGTCTGACAAAGTAGCCTGGATGACGTCATCAGGGTAATCTGGAATTAGGTTTGAGAAGGAACAACTACTCTACACACTGGTGGTGTACAATCTGAAAAAAGAGTACGTTAACCAGGCTTCGAAGATCTACAGTGATATAAGGAAAGAAGCTATTGATTTGCTTTATGTCAATTGTAATATCTAGTGTTTCTGGAGCTTGGTCCTCCCTAAGTAGTAAAAGTCAGCATATGTCGACCTCTGCAGCTACAATTTTTACCATCCTTTTTAAATGAGATGTTAACAAGTTCCCTACATTCATGAATTATAATACAAAACTGTTCAAGTATCTCTTTATTCCACATTTTAACCACCTGGATAGTTCATAGTTGCTGACAATTTGCTCATCCTTGTGGTTTACATACTATTTCACACCAAGCATCAGCAACAAACAGGAACAGAGTTAAGAACCACAAGATGTGATATATTGCTCCATTGATCCTTAGATGATTTATTGATTGAGTCAAGTTATAAAATACCACGTGTCCCAATGTAAAAAAGTTATGTGGCAGTTAGATTAACTCACTGGTTATGCCACATTTGGCAGGAATGAGTAAAACTCAACAATAGTTGTAGTACTTGCTCAGTGTCACACAGTGTTGTTTGGCTCATTCGAGATAACAATCTAGTGACGTGTTTGCTTTGGAGCAGGGGTCGCTTGAACAAGCTCTGGATTTCGGACTTGGCTCCATCTGTTTATGTTTCATAGTTTTCTGGCTGTTTTTTTTTATTGTCATTTTGGAGTGCTTCAGCTTTACTGTGAACGTAATGCCTGATTTGATTCTGCATGGTTCTGTCATACTGGGCTGAATAAGGTGATTGAAGGTGATACAAGTCTTGATGCAGAGAAACACAGCTGCCACCACATGCGAATGCAATGTTTGCTTATCACCACCAGACATAAAAGGGCCCACGTTAGCCACAAATAACGAGTTGTGAATCATCTGTTCATCAACTATCTGTGTTCATCAACTATCTGTGCAAAGATCTTTGCCCCATTATACACATTTCTCTTTCGAAACATGTTGTCCCATGCCCATTGTTCAATGATTAATGCCCTAGTATTGCTTCTTAAAATTTTTGTAATTTGTTGAAGCCTCCAAGCTTTAGGATTGCCTTTGGAGCCATTTTTTAGACTGACAATACATCTTACATACAGCCTCAAACACAATATATATTACTTTTCTATTATGAGATTATGTATTTACAAGATTAACGTTTTGATCATTACCTTATGAAGAAAAACATGAAGTCTATCGTGAAATTCCTCATTGCTATGTATATTTTGTATCTCTATCTTAGAATATATGTGCTTAAATGTAACTTATCTAAAAAATGACTCTTCTTTTATCGGCTGAAATAGCTGAAACTGTTTCTGTCAGATCAGCTGTAGCTAACTAGTTGGCATAAGCTAATATTATTTGCATGAGTTGGTTGAGTTCAACCATGTGTTACTGTATGTTTACAACCAAGTGTTTATTAAAGGAAAACCCTTTAAAAGGCTCTTAAATACACTTTATGACAAGATACATGGTATCATGGTGTAATCACTTGTACAAGGTTGTGGGAGCATCCACTTCACTAAATACAATATGGCAGGACAGAACTGCTCATGTTAGCCTGAAGTCAATGCCTAGAGACATTCAGATCCGTTTTCCACACAGTAAGAAATGCTACAGTGCATATGCTAGTCTAGTCCTCAACATCTCTTTACACAACCTGTAACCCCACACAATGATGAGGTTTGAATTGCTCCTTGGCCTTGGAAGGCCTTAGTAGTATGGTGGCTATGGGTATAGTTCAGGGCATGCTAACATTAGCGGCTAACACTGTAGCAAACACTGTTTCACTTTTTACTTTTCTCCTGTAATAACGGCTTGGGGAAGGGTCAAAACAAACTCTTCAAACACATACTAAGTGACCAGGATTAGGTCTCGCCCGCTTGAGTCCTAGCATGTATCAATGATATGCTTGATTGTCTGTATTTCATACGCACACATTTAGATAACGTAGGCCTATAGGCAAATACAGTATCTACAGTATGGGACATTGTGTTTGTCTTGCACAATGACTTACGTTATGATACCGTATGCATTGCAGGACTTACTTCCCCAAACCATTTATTTCTCATGGTTTTGAAAACCTTGTGTTAGATATGGGACGGTTATTACTGCTAAATGTAAACCAGGTGTCAGTATGTGGCAAAGCTTTTCTTTACATTCTCTAGATATACTGTTTACTGCTGTGTGGGTGTGCGTTGAAGTGGTTCCTTATTCAGCCGCTGCTTCTCGTTCTCTCTTTCTTCTTTCTGATTCTCTCACACACACATGCAACGGTATGTAGGTCTACACCTGTGGGACAGAGCAGCTTCACACAACCCAAGCCGCCTTTCGCACAGTGTTTCGCAGTGTGCTGACGCTGATGTCTCCGCTGTGGTCAGAACGGCTGCTAACTGAGCTCCCTGTGGTGAAGTTGAATACAAAAAGGCCATATGTCGTTTTGCTTGTTTTATGTGATTTGGGTCTTGTGTATAGAGACCAGTTGTTTAAAACTAAATCTGCATTGCCCTCTGCTGATGTGCTATCATGCTAAAAGGGTTTCCCTGAAGGTCCCTTAAATAGTTATATATTTGAAATTATAAACTCAGGGTTTCCGTGGAAAGTCCCAATATAATCTCGGGCCACTCATAAATGTCCATCCCTGGTCTCTGCAATCTACACATAGAAGTTTCAATGGGCAAGACACTGAACTCAAGATACTTAAACATATGAATATCTACCCTTCTTGATAATCAAGTGGCACGGTGTATTATATCCCCTGCTACCATTGTATGAAATTGTGTGTGAATGCTTGCTTTCCATTTTAGAGGTCGCTAAGAGTGCATGCTATATTATAATGCACTTGTTCTGTACACACACACAACCCGTCCCATCCCACAGGAACAACATCTCATGCCATGCTGAGGGAAGCTGCTAGCCCCCGAGAGATGAAAACCACATTAGCATGTACAAGCTCTTATCTCCTGAGTGGCAACTAATTAGATTCTGCGGCTCTAATGTGCGCAATCTGATCTGCCTTTTCCTCCTCCTGCTTATCAGCTGCGCCTCCAGGTGCTGCTGAGGTAAGGATGGAGGCATGAATGGATCATTCGCTCCGCTTCTTTCATCATTTTTAATGCTTCCCGGCAAATTAAAACATGTGGAGTTGCCATGGCAAAAATGAAAATCTGTTTTAATCATTAGCTGCAACATTGTTTGTTTTGTGAAATCGGGACTTTTATATATTTTTGAATTGGGAACGATGTTTGAAGCCAGTTAGTTCAGTCTTTTCTCAGCTCTCTTTGTATTGTATTTAGATTTCTTTGACTGACTGATTGATCACTCTCTTCAGTTCTTCAAAGTAGATATTAAACACACATTTTAAGAAAATAATGATATGCAGTTTGAGGTTCTTCACTCAAACCAGAACACACTTAAAAGTGTTTCCTAAGTAACTGAGAGTCTTACGTTATGGTTAAGAGGAGTCCTTCATGAGTCCTACACAATGTATCATTTTCCGTGAGCTTAAGAAGAAGTGACGCTCATCTGCTCCGAATGTAGTATTCTTCAAATCTTGACATGAATTTACCATTACTCATTGACACTCTGACCTTTGAGATTAAGAGGTTGTCGGCTGTTGGTTTGTCAGCAAGATTATGGAAAAACTATTGGCACAATTTTCATCAAACTAGATGGAAGGGTAGAGCATTGGCCACATTTCAGGGTGAATCTGAATCACGTGGTGAATATACGCGTTTAATTTTTTACTTATGGAAAGGGCGTTGGCGGAATTCTATGCTCTCGGAAAGCCCTTCTAGTTCACCAAATGTATTATGAAATGATATATTAAAGAATCACCAGTCAACACTTCCTCTTATTTGC
The DNA here is from genome assembly GCF_000735185.1 of Notothenia coriiceps. NCBI lineage: Eukaryota > Metazoa > Chordata > Actinopteri > Perciformes > Nototheniidae > Notothenia > Notothenia coriiceps. Next base: position 10,888 of record NW_011350445.1, read on the forward strand.
AATCCATTTTGTTCTGCCCCCAGTTGGCCACTAGTCTGTCTCATAACTTGGTGACATAAAGGTACCATTACTCATTTACACACGCTGACCTTTTGCATTAAAAGGTGGGAATGGAAATAATATATAAATACGTTTTTTAAATGAAAGTGTTGTACATTGAAAATGGTTTTATTGCAACACAAAACTAAATTGTTACCTTCCCTAATGACTTTATATTTTCGGTTCAGTTTATTTGTTTGTCAGCAAGATTATGGAAACATTTTAATAAAACTTGGTGAAAATGTGCCAGTATTCAGTTCCTCACACTTAAATCCAAATCAAGGGATGGATACATGTATTCTTTTTTACTTGGCGGAGATCTGCGCTCTCAAAAATCCCTTCTAGTCACATAGATATAGGACGGTTTTATTGCAATGCAAAACTGAATTGTTACCTTTTACAATGTACAGTTTGGTTTGTTGGTTTGTCAGCAAGATTGTCAAAACATCTACTGGCCAACATTTCCTGAAACCTAGTGGAAAGTTGAAGCATGAGCCAAGGAAGAGTAGATTTAGGGAGGATACGAATCATGGGGTGGATACACGTATACTGTTTTACTTATGGAAACAGCGTTGGCGGAGTTCTACGGCAAAAGCCTTTCTAGTTCAGCAAATGTATTATGAAATGTTTTAAAGAAGCACTGCTCAACATTTTTAGATTAACAACAGGTCTTGTGACTCGTGATGACAAACCAACAGAAAATGACCATCGACTTAGCAGTTTGCCTCAGCTCTATGGAGGAATGTAACACTTTTAATGGTATTCTATTGGTTATCGTCTTTAAAGCCTTAATTTTCATCTCTAAATATCTACAGAGTTTCCACATACAGTGGGGCAAAAAAGTATTTAGTCAGCCACCAATTGTGCAAGTTCTCCCACTTAAAAAGATGAGAGAGGCCTGTAATTTTCATCCTAGGTATACCTCAACTATGAGAGAAAAAATGAGGAAAGAAAATCCAGAAAATCACATTGTCTGATTTCTAAAGAATGTATTTGCAAATGATGGTGGAAAATAAGTATTTGGTCAATAACAAAAGTTCATCTCAATACTTTGTTATATACCCTTTGTTGGCAATGACAGAGGTCAAACGTCTTCTGTAAGTCTTCACAAGGTTTTCACACACTGTTGCTGGTATTTTGGCCCATTCCTCCATGCAGATCTCCTCTAGAGCAGTGATGTTTTGGGGCTGTCGCTGGGCAACACGGACTTTCAACTCCCTCCAAGAAGAAAGACTTGACAACCTCCCATCAGCAACAACAATGGAGCTTAAGGCGAGCGAGGCACTGCCCCCTGGAGCAGACACCAACTAC
>NW_011350446.1:0-3076 GCF_000735185.1 Notothenia coriiceps
GTGCAGGGTGGAAAAAGTATGTGAACCCTTGGATTTAATAACTGGTTGACCCTCCTTTGGCAGCAATAACCTCAACCAAACGTTTCCTATTGAGTTGCATATCAGACCTGCACAACGGTCAGGAGGAATTTTGGACCATTCCTCTTTACAAAACTGTTTCAGTTCAGCAATATTCTTGGGATGTCTGGTGTGAATCGCTCTCTTGAGGTCATGCCACAGCATCTCAATTGGGTTGAGGTCAGGACTCTGACTGGGCCACTCCAGAAGGTGTATTTTCTTCTGTTGAAGCCATTCTGTTGTTGATTTACTTCTGTGCTTTGGGTCGTTGTCCTGTTGCATCACCCATCTTCTGTTGAGCTTCAATTGGTGGACAGATGGCCTTAAGTTCTCCAGCAAAATGTCTTGATAAACTTGAGAATTAATTTTTTCCGTCGATGATGGCAATCTGTCCAGGCCCTGAGGCAGCAAAGCAGCCCCAAACCATGATGCTCCCTCCACCATACTTCACAGTTGGGATGAGGTTGGTGTGCTGTGCCTTTTTTTCTCCATACATAGCGTTGTGTGTTCCTTCCAAACAACTCAACTTTGGTTTCATCTGTCCACAGAATATTTTGCCAGTAGTGCTGTGGAACATCCAGGTGCTCTTTTGCAAACTTCAAACGTGCAGCAATGTTTTTTCTGGATAGCAGTGGCTTCCTCCATTTTATGACCAACTTATGCAGAAATCCAGGTAATTCCAAAGGGTTCACATACTTTTTCTTGCAACTGTATACCTCAACTATGAGAGACAAAATTAGAAAAAAAAAAAATCCAGAAAATCACATTGTCCAATTTTTAATTTAAATTTTTTATATATATATATATATATATATATAGTTGAGGGAGCATCTATTTCATGTGTGTGCTCACAAAAGGACTACTCTTGCTCTTCATTACAGCTGAGCACTCGGCTCCCATCTGTGCAAAGCCCTCACACTACCCCACTTTGTACTGAAGTAGCTAAACAATCTAGAAGCTGTTCACAGAAGGGCTAGTTTCATGTGCTCCGCACTAGAGCTGTCCTCTTCGATCCACAGAATAACTTTTTTGGTACTAATGGTTTACATTTTTTGGTTAAAGGTATTAATAGTTAAACAATTCCTTGTGCGAAAATAGCAGGAAATACTGTTTTCAGCCACTCTCATATGGAGATTTGCAGCTCTTCTGTTTTATATCATCCCAAGTGAATATATTTGTTTTGGACTGACAACCTTAACTTTGTTACTGAATAAACAAATAATGTAGAAAACAATGAGCAGATTGATCGATGAGGAAAAAGTCATTAGTTGATGCCCTAAGTTACTCATATCTACTGTCATAACCAATACTTAATTGTGCCGCTAGGAATACTGGCTGTCACTCAAAGCGGTCCCACCAATCTTTTCTTTGTGTGTTTTGGAGATTGAATACCACCGTGTAATGTTTATCTGCCAACAAATGCTCTGGCCATCTGTACACAGTGGTGTTCTGAAACCAGGTTAGTGAAAAAGAAAGTTGCACTGACCATTAATATGAGAAATGGCCAGTAAGTAAAGAAAAGCATCAAAGGACCTGTTGATCTTTTGAAATATCTCCTAGCAGACTTGTGAAAGTGGCCTCAGGCGTGCAGGGATTTCTAATGCATGTCTGCAGGAAATCTCCTGGTGGCAAGGCCTTTACAATGTGCATCCCACCGTGCTAAAAACAAGCCCCAACACACCCCGGCTGTCTCACTGCCATTCACTGGTGACTGGGGAGTATCAACTGCTGTTTGCTGTACCATGCCTAACCTGTCGTGCGAGGTACACCCAAGCCCTTGATCTGAAAATACGGCTGGATATTTGGGTTACCTGTTTTTATTATGGATCCGTCCCTGTGCATGAGAAGGACAGTCCTCCCATTTGAAAGCTGGCTGCTTTTCAAAACACACACACAAACACACACAAACACACACACACACACACACACACACACACACACACACACACTATGAAGTGCTTTGAGCAGTTAGTCAAAACCTTCATCACCTCCTGACTCTCTGGACCCCCTGCAGTTTGCCTACGGAGCAAATGGGTCTACAGACGACGCCATAGCCCTCACCATCCACACTGCCCTCTCACACCTGGACCAGAGGAACACATATGTGAGAATGCTGTTCATTGATTACAGTTCAGCTTTCAATACCATTGTGCTCTGAGCTGGTCATCAAGCTCAGAGACCTCGGGCTCAACAGCGCCCTCTGTGATTGGATCCTGAACTTCCTGACGGGCAGACCCCAGGCGTGCGGGTGGGAAACATCACATCCTCCACCCTGATCCTCAACACCGGAGCCCCTCAAGGCTGCGTGCTCAGCCCTCTCCTCTACTCCCTGTTCACACACGACTGTGTGGCCACACACAACTCCAACACCATCGTGAAGTTTGCTGACGACACGGCCGTCATCGGCCAGATCACCAACGGCGACGAGACGGCGTACAGAGAGGGGGTCGAAACCCTGACATCTTGGTGCAAGCATATCAACGATCTCAACGTCAGCAAAACAAAGGAGCTGATTGTGGATTACAGGAAGCAGCAGAGAGAGGGACACGCCTCCATCGCCATCAATGGGACTACGTTGGAGAAATCAGTGTCCAAATCACTGTTGACCTGAGATGGACTCTTCACACAAACACCATCACCAAAACAGCTTGATGGTGGCTCTTTTTCTTCCGCAGGCTGCGGAGGTTCAATATGGACTCCAGAATACTCTGCAACTTCTACAGGTGCACCATAGAGAGCATCCTGACCTTCTACAGGTGCACCATAGAGAGGATCCTGACCTTCTACAGGTGCTCCATAGAGAGTATCCTGACCTTCTACAGGTGCACCATAGAGAGGATCCTGACTGGCTGCATCACGGCCTGGTACAGCAGCTGCACCGCCCTCAATCGTAAGACTTTACAGAGGGTGGTGAAAACTGCACAGAAGGACGGAGCAGTCATCCATGGAGGACCTTTACTCCTAGCGGCGCAGGAAGAAAGCCCTCAGGATTATAAAAGACCCCCATCACCCCAGCCAC
>NW_011350446.1:3116-7768 GCF_000735185.1 Notothenia coriiceps
GGTGCAAGGATAACAACGATCTCAACGTCAGCAAAACAAAGGAGCTGATTGTGGATTACAGGAAGCAGCAGAGAGAGGGACACGCCTCCATCGCCATCAATGGGACTACGGTGGAGAGAGTCAGCAGCTTCAGGTTCCTTGGTGTCCACATCACCGAGGACCTGACATGGACTCATCACTGAGGACCTGACATGGACTCTTCACACCACCACCATCACCAAAACAGCTCGACAGTGGCTCTTCTTCCTCCGCAGGCTGAGGAGGTTCAACATGGACTCCAGGATACTCTGGACCTTCTACAGGTGCACCATAGAGATCATCCTGACCTTCTACAGGTGCACCATAGAGAGGATCCTGACCTTCTACAGGTGCTCCATAGAGAGTATCCTGACCTTCTACAGGTGCACCATAGAGAGCATCCTGACTGGCTGCATCACGGCCTGGTACGGCAGCTGCACCGACCTCAACCGTGAGAGTCTACAGAGGGTGGTGAAAACTGCACAGAACATCACCGGGACGGAGCTGCCATCGATGGAGGACCTTTACTCCCAGTGGCTCAGGAAGAAAGCCCTCAAGGATTATCAAAGACCCCCATCAACCCAGCAACAAACTGTTCTGTCTGCTGCCGTCTGGCAGGCGGCACCGCAGCATAAAACCACTAAAACCACCAGACTCAGGGACAGTTTCATCCCACAGGCAATAAGACTGCTAAACACCTGAACTGTTGAAACAACATCCATAACATTCATCTGGCTGCTACTTACAATTTATTTATCTATTTACCTAAGATATCATTCCAATAACTTGCATATAGACTCTTATGGCACTATTTCACTTTTTTAAACTATTTTCTTTTTGTATTTACTATTTAGCGGCACTGTATTTTTCTGTTTTATTGTGTTGCACTGTTGGAGGAGCCTGTGACCTAAGATTTTCATCGTCATAACTGCACTGTAGCTATGTCCGTATGACAAATAAAAGACCTACACACACACACACACACACACACACACACACACACACACACACACACGCACACGGGAAGATTTGTCTCCCAGAGAAACATCTGTTAGTGATAATCCCTGCTGCTTTCTGGGCTTGATTGGGTGACCCACTGGCCTGCCTTAATATTAGAGCTCTGAGATGAGACTGCGGTCCTTCCTTACCGCAAGTTTTGTGTGAACAAACTGCATGTGATCTCAGTCACATTACAGATACGCTTGAATTGAAAATGCCAGATGGACTTGTAGGACTACCACGCCCACTGGTGTGTGACACATTTTGTTTGCATGGCAGAATGGATTAAGATTATGGTTAAAGACCGGGTTGGGAAAAGATATTGCACATCATTTGTTTGGGTGACTTTCAGAAGATTTGAACACTTCTTCAACATTAAGAAACTATCATTGGTCATTAATACTGATGCAAGCTAAACACTTTTCTTTTCTTATTTTGTATCAATTGTTCAGTCTCTATTTTTGCTGTACGTTTTTAAACCAAATTATCGTTTTAGTTTATAAGTAGTGAGAATTTTCCAAAGCCCAAGCTACCTATTTTTAAGTTGCTTGTGTTATCTGACTATTCATCAGAAAATAATAACTAATATTGAATGTTAATTCTCTGTCAATCTGGATAGAAAAACTTAAGTGTACTATGAAATATCCCAGATAATATTTTGTTGCATGTTACAATGTGTGTATTATTAATAATATCCCTCCACCTTCTCTAGCATGACGGGTGCTCACTCCCTCCATAGATGAAATACATTTATGTGATGTTTACACATGCTCTTGTGATATTGTTGCTATACATTTAATTATGAGCTCATTGCCTTTTTCATATGGAATTATTTCTCTCTCTCCTCACTTGTTGATACTGCTCTTGAATGCAAAAATGCCCAGCATATTTAGCGTGGTATAACAACTGTGTGCCTACAATGTACACCGAAACTGATTGCACTCACATATAAGCCAATGAGGTCAGCAGAAAGAGGAAGCTATCTGAAGGAAAACTGCACCTCTGCAGTGAGATAAAGAATTATGAATATGACATTTGGTAGATTCAGTGTCTGGATACTTTCTGTATATTCATGCAGAAGATGTGAAGATGAAGGTTGTCCTTTTTTGCAGCCGTCTGACAGCATTCTGTCATCCCTCCCTCTGAGATTGTGGAAGCTGAAAGTATTAGAGGAGGATTTCACTCTCCCTCAAGAGCGCTGTAAATGTAGTTTGACATTCCTGCCGAGGGTTAATGAATTACACAAAGGAGGGCTACACTGCAACAACACTTTAATCTGCCTTCGGTTTATGACTGTTTTCTTGTCAATTCAAACGCCCTTTCTCAGCTTGTTTAAAAAAAAAATATATATATATATATCCACCTTATGACGTAGGAGGTGGATACATTTTTTCATGAATTTCCCAGAAAAAGGCTAATTATACCTGTTTGTTAAACGTGCTATTATGCTTCCACTCTGCTGTTCAAACAAAGTTAGGCCTGAATTTACCCAGGCTTTACCCTTAATTGTAACATTGAACATTGTCAAACATTCAAGGGAGAGCAGAGATTACCTGAGGGAAATGTCTCAATCCACAGGGAATATGTGGTTTTGCCCTAATAACGCTGTTTACGCAGCACTTGAGACATTGGTTCCATCAGTTTAGAGCTCGGTTTATGATTATTTTGACTCTTTGTTGACATTCACTAAACTCCACTGAACCTGTCAAACTGAAACATAATACCTCAGAAATGTTCCTTACATTTGGCCCCTGGTACATTTCTTTTATATTTTCCTATGATGCCTGGATTCTATGTTTGGCCTCCACTCAAAGGCAACCTAGACAAAGTGTTTTAACACACCCGGTTGGATCTCTGGTTGGGATCAGCTGTAATCGGACACGGAAAAAGGGGCATTTTACAAGAGACTCCTTCATTTATGGATGTTGTGTCGGTAGGTTTCACCTGCAATTCATTTGTGTGAATGCAGAACATGTGATTGGATCAAGGTAATGAAAAGACTAGCTACAGTAAATCTCCTGCTGCTCTTTGAGTTGTAATGTTTTAGCCAATGAAAGCAGTTATTTTTATATGGCTTTTAAAAATACTATTTTACATTACAACCAGATGTTTTAAGCTATAATTTTCTCAAAAAGTCACAGGCTAGGATTCCAAACCTCAAGTGCAATGTGTTCTTAGTACATAGTAATTAGTTCTTCGTTTAGTGAAAGCCAACCCCAGAGCGTAGGGAAGGTAAGCTATGGCATATTTCCTCACTCTGTTCAGGGCCCAGAAACGTTATAATGTATAGTAGGACACATTTCTGCAGTTTCCTTACTCATCACAGTCATGGAAACGACTTGACAGATGGAACATAAAGGAGGCATCCATAAAACACACATGAAGTAACATTAGTTCTTCATTGTAATGTTTTTAATCACACTAGGTTGTTAATAAACTGGCTTGTTCTGCATTCTAATGAAAAAAAAGATTAATTCTTCCCTGTTGTTTTTTCTTTCAGCCAAAATCTATTGGACAGTTCCTGCTCACTGAGGTTTTCCTGAGAGGCAACCTCATAGAGAGCGATTACTTTGGCCTGGAGTTTCAGAACATGCAGATGAACTGGGTATGTACCAGAAACGGTTTCCTTTCTTTCCTAGTGGGAAAACGAAATAATTATTCTCCAAGAACTAACGTGCAAATTGGTTATTAGTGTCAGTTAAGTGCCGACCATCAAAGGCAGTCAGTAGGCCAAAGTTTGGTTATAATGCGATTTGCCCTTAGGCCTGTACTACAAAGCCAGTTCAACATATCCTTGATTTCTTTGTTTAATCTGTATTAGCCAACCCTAACAAACACCATCCCGCTAACCCAGGGGTGGGCAAACTTTTTGGCTTGGGGGCCACTATGAGTTTTAAAATTTGACATACGGGCCGGGCCAGTAGCAGATCGCTGAAAAAATATTTAGCTGTCCACTCCTCATTATACACTCGGCACTCAATGTTGACTTTTCTTTTCTTTGGTCCACTCATTGTTACAGATGCAGGTTCAAAGGTGAATTATTGCGTCATTGCGTCATCGTTTGCGTCATGACGTAACCGTTTACGTGCCTTCTTATGACCCACACAGCGTTTTACGTCGCTGATTTTCTCCGCAACACCGCTCACAACAACATCAATAGAGGACTGCGTCTGGTAGTTTTTAATTATACGAAGCGAGATTAAATTAAAGAACTACTTCTCCAACCTTGTACCTTTCTCCAGAGTGCCGTGGTGCATAGTTTATTAATGTGGTTCAGCTGCATTACTGCCCGCTGCAGTGCTGCTCGTCTACCGGAGTTTATTCTCCCGTTAACTCGCGGCAGCGGCCGCTGTAAAGTTTTAATTGTCTGACTGTCACACAAGCAGCTGATAAATATCCCCCATCCCCATAAGTGAATGTGTTTTAGTCTGAAAGCTGTTTGGCATCACAACGCTGTTATGGATGTTTCTCTGGCATTATATCGGTGATGTTAGCTAATCAGACTATCTTGACTACTTGTTGCTATCATTGTGGCATAACCATTTTCTACACGCATATTTTACCGGCGTAGTTTTCGTTATGATTTTACTTGTGATGGCCACATGTAGCCAATGTATTGATTCCATCCAATAGCT
>NW_011350447.1:0-8043 GCF_000735185.1 Notothenia coriiceps
CACACACACACACACACACACACACACACACACACACACACACACACACACACACAGTCATAAACAGGTCATAAAGGGCTGTCTTTGCTAATGACTCGGCTAAAGAGAGAAACAGATCTTCTGTATTGAAGTGGCTCTTTACAGCCTGGCGTCTCCAGACTCCATATTTCTTTCTGGAAATGATTCCTGGTGGATTTTAGCGTTGGCAGGTTTGAATCGCTGAGTGCGATTTATTACTGTATTAAAGCTTTTTAACTCGCAGGTTTTGGTTTGTTAAGACAATAAGAGTTGTGGCTTGGAGCTTCCAAATTGCATCTGTTTTGATGTGTAAGCTAAAGATGAAGTGGGTATTGAAGAAGAAGGGGTTTGAAAACGTTTTAGTGAAGCATTTGCCCTCTTTAGGGTTGCTTAAAGGGGCCCTATATTTGTATTCGGTACCTCTTTTCACCCTCTGTCTGAAACCAGAGCCCAGTCCGCTCTGATTGGTCAGGCCGATCTGCTATACAGTATGTGACATGTATGTAGTTACGTGTGTTGTTTGCATCTTATCGTTCCTTTTTATTCCTTTCTCCTCTATCTACTTGTCTTTCGTCGTTTCTTTATAACTAATGCTGTCGATGTATTGTGATTTTAAAAAGTTGTCCTTTATCTTCTGGCCGGGGACAACAGCTGGGAATTAGCAATGTTGGCTAAAGCTGCCCCATTTACTGTTTTGTGTGACAGTTGATCAATGGGGACTGTCCACGACACTATAAACAAATACACTCAACTAAACTAAAAGGTAGTACTTCTTCCACCAGTGTTTACCTGCAGGGAGGCCAGGGATCCTCTCTCCATGTACTCCATCACCAGACCCAGCTGAGTTGACCTTGAGTTGGGGGGTAATCCTTTAAAGACCCCTCGGACCTGAATAACGTGCGGACTGCTTGCCTGACGCATCATTTCGATCTCACGGAGCAAACTTTCATTTTTCCTGTGTGCGTATTTGTGAAATTATTAGTAATATGCAATATTATTTAAAGGTCCCTACTGTTTTTCATCAATATATTATAGGTCTCAGATATATACAGAACATGTCTCTGATTGGCTGAAACACCAAACAGATAATTGCAGCATCCCATAATCCCCTCTGTTTCGGCCCTGTTTCAAAAGTGCTGATTCTCTGTCTCTTACTTTGGTTGGTGATTGGCTAATGGTCACTCAAACCAACAAATCGTTATGACATCATAAAGTGGCCAAAATCTGACCAGCTCATTTCCAGACAGGTTTTTATATAAATGGATCAGGACAAAAAGAGAGAGAATCTTTTTTGTATAAAAGACATGAAAAATTGAATTTTGCATAATAGGTGACCTTTAAGGCGAGACACCACCAGCAAACTTTTTTCTAGAGAGTTTGGAACAATTTGTCTTCCATAACATATCTCTTTTTAGACTTTAGTGGAAAGAAAAATGTGTGAATTTGCATCTGTATATTTCTGGTAAATTCTCCAAAAGTTAGTTTTAGAATATGCTTAATCGGCAAATTTGAACATTTAAGAAAAAGTAAAGGATAATTGTCTCAAAGTTAACCCTGTGGAGCCCACACTGCCCCTTTGGAAATCAACTGGGGAGGTTTCATGGTGACACATTTTAGTTTTTTACCCTTACCTGTAGTTCCTTGCAAATTGTATCCCATTTTTACAACATGTTATCTTTAAAGTGTGACATCTCCACCACAGAAACGAGTGCAAACTTTCAAGTTTCATTGCAATATCTATCCTTAGTTAATAGTTTATACAGAGGGGTCTTCATAGTCTGATTTATACAACATTATTTTCAAAAGTAAATGAGAAAAATTAAGAAATGTACGGTTGTTACGTTGTGACACGAAAATGTATACAAATCACCTTCGTAAAAGCCTTTGACTTTAACAAAAATGAAACCTGGCTTTATCCAATGTGCAGATTAAATAATGGATTAGAGTCAGACAATGGCTCATTTGCAAAATTGTCCATGGGCGGACTGGCCATTGGGAGTACCGGGAGATGTGGGCCGGTACCGAAGTGGGCCAGTCAGACAATTCACTAGCACCCCTCCCCCCCCCCGTTGACAATTGATTAGCGGTACCGAGTTTGGCCGGTCGGTCGAGTTTCCCGGGCTGATTTTTAGTCCCAGTCCGCCACTGACCATGTCTCTTAAAGGTCACCTATTTTGCAAAATCCACTTGTTCCTGTCTCTTCTACATCAACATGTGTCCCCTCTGTGGAAAGAGACTCTAGAAGTTTCAGGAGCAAAGATTCTCTCTCTTTTTGTCCTGATCCATTTCTATAAAAACCTGTCTGAAAATGAGCTGATCAGATTTTGGCCACTTTATGATGTCATAACGATGTGTTGTCTTGAGTAACCATTAGCCAATCACCAACCAAGGTAACCCCCCCCCTTATCACCTGAATCTCCTCTAGAGCACCATTAAGTTCTTTGTAACCAACTATCTCTCAGAGGGGCGTGGGGAGGGGCTCCTTATTTTCATCTAAAGTAACAGACAGAGAATCAGCACTTTGGAAACAGGGCTGAAACAGAGGGGATTATGGGTAATGCTGCAATGATCTGTTTGGTGTTTCAGCCAAACACTTCAGAGACATGTTTTGTATATATCTGAGACCTATAATGTATTGAGGAAAAACAGTATATAAATAGGGGGCCTTTAATTACTCACCCGTCGTCAAAGTGAAGCAGTTTAATGGCCACATCGCAGGCCCACTCCTGATGCCGGCATTTATAGATTTTTCCAAAACCCCCCGAGCCGATCACCTCCCAGCCCGACAAACTGGACTCTTTAATAACTATAGGAGTCTGATTGGACAGTGCCATGGTTCCCTGGAGGAGGAAGTGATATCAAATTTAAACACTTTGCTTCCATAGAAATGAATTCAATTGTTCCTCAGCTTTAATTCCTTGATTTCACAGTGTCCACTCTTCCCTAAAAGGGCCTTTAATCTACAATCTGGGGGAGGGGTTTAAGGACACAAGGTTTACACATTTTTCACAAGTTGGCCAGGCATGCTGACTCTGATATTTTTAGAGAAAACATGTTTAAATATCATAGTGTTTTACAAAGGAAATGTAAGTCAAAAATTGCTTTTTACAATTTACACTTCCAGTCATTATTGAGCCACATTCATTAAATCAAGAAATCTCGGCCTAGGATTAAATTGTGGCATTTGATACATTTTAGAGGGACACACATTCACATAAAAACAAGTCTTCTTTGGATGTTTCTGTTGACTTGATAATAAGCTTCATTTTAAAGTATTAATAAATCAGTTTAAAAACGAAATACAGTCATAAATATAATATGTGCACGGTTATCATTACAAATGTATCTCTTGTATTTTTTTAGATATGATTAACTTCCTTAAAAGAATAAATATATCTTCCTACACACATAACAATAATTTAAACTTGAGTTCTGTCTCTTATTCTTAAAAAATCGATTGTTTGGTTCATAAAATGACAAAAAGGAGAGAAAATGTACCATCATTTGTTACGAAAAATATAAAACCCAAAGGTATTTAAATATATGAGAACCTGGTATTGTGAATAATATATGTTATACTAAATATATTTGCTTGTCTCTTATGTGTTTTTTACACACATACCGTTGTTTCATACATTCACATTTTACAGGAATTTAAACAGGAAACCACATTCTGTGTAGAGCCTGTCAAATGCACAAATGCTCACTTATGCTTATATAACTTATCCATTATACTATTGCTTAGTTTAAAAAAGGTTAAATACACCAGCTAAACGCATCAGATCTGCATTAACACGACACACATGGCCATATGCGAGACATAACACAAGTTAAAGGTGGGAGCAACAACAAAAACATTTTTCTAATGCAAACCACAGAAACAATAACAAGAATATCAAGGTGTTTTTTTTCAAAATGGGGAAACCACTCACCCTTAGAGATATACAACCGGTGCCTATGAAGTTGAGTGAGTGTGAAAGTCCAGTCGTTCATTAAGAGACTCTTTTCTGTCAGCAGCAGCTCTTCAACATGAGAAAAATCCAGAAGTGAAAGTCACTTCTACTTCTGCTCTGCTCTGCAAACATGCACGTGTGGTGACGGTTTATTAACCCTGTGAGTGTAATATTTTTTATTTACGACATTTTTTTTGATTGAGTGAGCTTGGTTGTAACACATGTTGGTGTAGTTACAGTTTAAATATCTGAAAGGTATGAGAAATCTGATTATTTAGGCACCATGATCAAATTGTAGTTAAAAATCATGTTTAAAATGACTTATTGTTTCACTAAAATGATTTTAAAAATATTTTGAGTACCTGAAATGGTTTTAGGTTTCACCAGCAGAGGGCAGAGTCTAAAAAAAAAAAAAAATGGTTTACAGTAAATGGGTAGGGTTTATTAAAACCACTGACAATTACCTGGAATACGTGACGCAATAGAATCACCTGCTCTGCAATAAGGTCACATGACACTACAGTCTCATGTGACCTTTACTGTACTCTTTACTGTATTATTTGGTAATTTTAAGTAGTTTGCAGCTTCAGATTCATAATACATAATAGGGAAATCAATTATGTATAGATTAGGACAGCACTTTATTGATCCTTGAGTGCAAATTCCTCACAACATTTAAATAAACACAATTTTGCAGGACACAACAATGATGAGAGTAAAATATTAAATATTTAAAAATTAAATTAAATAGGATAACATTAAATAAACAAATGGTAAAGAAGCCTGATAATGACAATGTTGAAAAAAAAGAGTAAATATTACAATTGAAATGCTAAATGTTACATTGACAGTAATGCCCGGGTGTAGGAGGGGACAAACCACTTCCTGCCTTTTACACAGACGACTAAGGAAGTAAAAAGATGAAAGTTACAAGATAACATTTGTTTTTAATCTACTGAATAAGGACATATCCAGACAAAAACGTCAATGTCAATGTAACGTAAAGTCTCTTTTTAACAAAGCTCCTCTGTTATTGAGTCAACCAAGGGTTAAACAAAAATAAAGTCAGAAAACCCCCGCTTCTGACGTCAGTGGAAATCCCCACTTTAACCCAGTGCAACATAACATTTTCTATAATAAAATGACACTTTTAAACGTTTTATGAGCGATAACAAAACTCATATGTAAAATAAATGCAGATGAAGCTACCAGTAAGGAAATATGTGTGATTTTGCGGGATTTATAGACATTTTAACACGGTAAAATTGTCCGCAGGTGCATTTTGAATGTGTGTGATTGTTGGGAAATATCACGTTGGTGTTACAGCGACTTTATTTCGTCTCAGTTCAGAAGAACCGCACTGGATCAGATGAGCTGTTGTTTCGTTTGGTTTCGGTTTGTCTTCGGGGTTTTTCTGAGGCTTCCTCATCCGGTGTTTCTTCCGTCATTTTATTTCCACAATCCCCCTTTTCTCTGCTTCCTCTGCGATCATCTGGCTTTATTGTACGCGCAGTGAACTTCGCTCCGATACGTATGTTGTTGTTTTTATGAACCGCCTCCAACACAGCAGCTGGAAACGAAACTCGGGAGGAAGGATCGAGCTCACGTAAGAAAACAACACGGAAAAATGTCATATTTGTTACATTTAAATTCTCTTTTAAAACCATAACATGTCTTCGATCTGCTTTCTTACTCTGTCTCTGCTGAAACACGTGTTTTTATGAGCATACGTGCGTCAAAACACTCCATTTTACCGGGCCATGTTTGGTTTCTTTACGCTCGTTACACCATTTCTCTGTGTTTTCTGTTAATCGAGTGTGGTTGAAAAATAGCAGCAGGCAAACAAGATATATTAATAAAAACACACACTCTTGTTTACATGGTTTAAAGGCAGAGGTGGAAAGTACTCAGATCTTGTACTTGAGTAAAAGTAGAAGTACCATTTTATACCATTGCTTTTAAATGAGTGTTTTTAAATGTCATTTCATAATATGTTTCTTAATGCTCGTAATGTCTATCATTTTTGTAAAGCACTTTGAATTGCCTTGTGTTGAAATGTGCTATATAAATAAACTTGCCTTGCCTTACCAGAGTGTAGTAATACTCCGTTACAGTGAAAGCCCTGCATTCAAAATGTCACTCAAGTAAAAGTCCAAAAGTATTATCATCAAAATATAGTTAAAGTACCAAAAGTAAAAGTAGTCATTGTGAAGATTGGTCCATTTCAGAATAATGAATGTCTCAAAGCTGGTAAAGGTGCAGCTAGTTGTAATGACTTTGTATACTGCAGGGTAGCTTGTGAATTTACTCCAGCTGGAACTAAAGTCTGATTTAACACTTGATTATATTTCACATCATTCATCCACATCTGTAAAGTAACTAAAGGTATTAAATACATGTAGTGGAGTCAAAGTACACAGATTTACCGCTTGAGTGGAGTAGAAGTACAAATTGGCAAACATATTAGATTAAAGTCCCTCAAAATTGTACTAAGTACTTGAGTAAATATATTTATTTTGACATCACTCATACTGTAATAAGCTATGAGTGGAGAGACACTGCAAGTATGTTTACATGTCTTAAAGGTATTCACATCAGGGCAAAGCGACGGAAAAGTACTCGTGTTATGCTTCTTAAATATAGTGTATTTTTTACTCCACTGCCTTATTTTGACGAGTAAAGTTACACTTAAAGCAGTGCTATTGTTTGTTTGGACAACCAGCAGCTTAGCAACTTGGCTTGGTAAATATTAGAGGTTCAATATGGGGCCAGACACAGTACATAATACAATGTTTGCACTTAAGTAAAACATAAACAACACATTTGCATACCACTTCATGAGTAGGCGAAACCAAACTGAAAAATAACGTCTGTATTATCTAATGCTGAAACACAAGAGTGGTCCTGGATAATACGAAGAATCTTTAACAGTATGCTATGGTTGTTAATTATGATTATTGACATCAGTATTTTAACACGTTAAAAGAATAGTAATAGCCAGAAATAAACAACGACGGATAAATATGACTAAAACTAGGGCAATTATTGAGTTCTAACACAACATAATGCAACACAAGACTACATATTTGAGTAAATCAACGAGGAACAGGTAACAAAAAGGGCAAAACTGCAGACAAAAAGTAAGAAAGTAGGTCAACTTATAGCACACTTTCATAAAATGTATGCTGTTGTGCTTTATTCCTGGTAAACATTAAGAAATATAGCAGTCATACAGCCTTAGTTTTCCCCTCTTGTGTTCACATTAGCTGTGTTTGATTCATGTTTTGCAGTATGTTGGAAACTTTGAAGCTTATTTGAGACCAAGCCATGGACTGTGAGCGGAGTGATGGAGGTGAAGGTGGAGAAGCAGAGGTGGAGGATGAGTTTGCGTGTGCCGGGATGCTTCGTGGATCTCTGGCCTCGCTGCACGGCACCGTGGAGCGGATCTTCAGGGTGACGTTTGGGATCGGAGCGGACGATTTAATGATGGACAACAGCGGGCAGATATGGCTGAAACTACGAGGGAAGAGCAACGACGTAAAATCGGCAAAAGTACGTTCAGATCTCTTTATTTACAGATGGTGGACGAAGTGATCTGATTTTGCGTGGATCTTAGAACAGCAAACTCCCTTGAAATGTTTAAAAGCTCATTTAAAAGCCATCTTTTTAATATGGCTTTTCATTTGGGTTAACTTTCCATTTTTCTTTCTAGTATCATTGTCCATGTTTTACTGTATTTTGTTCTAATGAAGCGCTTTACTCTGCTTTTGTTTAAATAATTATGATATATGATATGATATTGTTATTTGTGCTATGGAACCTAAGTATCGTAAAGGTTGGTATTTGACGTGTTCATAACTAAATAGTCTTATAATGACATTAACCCTCCTGTTGTCTTCGGGTCAAATCTGACCGATTCTCTACTTTCATCAATCATAACTTTTTAGTTTTACATTTGATTTCATTAAGGCTTTATGATATCCTTCACAGTAGACATTTGAACATATGAAATTGCTGATCTGCACTTTCATTGAATTTTGGATGGTTTAGTCAACTTTGTAACACCCATGGT
>NW_011350448.1:0-4225 GCF_000735185.1 Notothenia coriiceps
GAAGTTGGCATGCTAAAAATCACTGCTGAAGAAATTTTTCGTTTTTGTTGTGGTCGTTAAATTCACCTTGTTTCCCCTTTGCTTATAATATTATCACCGTTCAAACGAGTGCTTTCGTTTTTAAATCAATTCCGTGGCTTTCGCCCCGCCCCTCGCTCCAATGACCATTAGACCATTTAGTATGGTAAAAAGCAAAAAGCAAAAAGGCCTTATATTTCAATTTTGGATTTTCAATTTTAAAACTAAAATCAAATATCCAGTCGTTTTTTGTTTTTTAATATCCTTTTGTGAAAAGAAAATCCAATGGCCAAAACATACACTGACCAAAGGGTTATTGCCCCCATTTGCATCCATCGCCTACAGTTTGCAGCATTGGGGTTCACGGCACTGCCCCGGAGTTCGCCGCTTGGCTCTGATAGGCCAGAAGCTGGTAAGATTGCATTCAGGCTCAATTGCTTATCCTGTCTGGGTAGCCCGGATGATGCACTCAATCAAATACATTGAAATTCAGCTTTTGAAATTGCGTATCAAGATATTTCAGATTTGTATTTCACATAGGTAAATTCGGAGCAAAAAAATTCAGATACATGATTTTCAAGTAGTTATTTTCAATGCTATAGATTTGGTGTCTGATAACATTCAAATCATTCTGTTGTTTGCTTCCATAAGTCACCCACAACAATTCTGCTGGTCTTCCCAGACCCGAACACCAAATTATAAACTTTTTTTTTAAGAGACCTTCAGATTTTGCAAAAATTGTCAAAATCAGTGTTGTAGTGTTTATATAGCTGTTGTGGAGGATATCATGAAGCCTTGTTCCGATAAAAAAAGTAGAGCGTAGTTTTTATATAATTTTAACTTGAAACGGGTCACGGGAGACCCGAACACAACATATGGGTTAAAGAAAATAGTTGTGGTGGCCAAAAGGTGGTACAAACATTTCCGTGTCAGTCCGTTACGTCTTCGGGCCCAAAAAGACATTTCCCATTGACTTACATAAGAAAGAGACAACTGTAAATCAGCATAATGTTTTTTGATTTAATCCAACTTCTCAGTCTGAATGCAGCCCTTCTTCTAAATCTTTAGGTCCTGAAAGTTATAAAATGCACTTGTAGCTGAAATCAGAGTTATTTTCCCTTTATGCTCTATCGGCCCAATGGATGTGGAAGATAACTGGAATATTTTTGGCTAAATGTGTCACTAAAAAACGTTCATAGGAATAAACATGGTAGCACCTCTGTGTCTGTTCCATGAACTTAGCAGTAGCCTGCATATGAGACTTAAAGGGAACATCGGTAATTGTAGCGACTGCCGATAGTCTTTGCCTGATCTTTACATGGTGTAGCCTAGCACACAATAATATAGGAATCAATACATTTGGGAAATGTAGCCTTCTGAAGCCTTTATTATCCACTCCCCCTGCACACAGATGAGATGCAGGCCAATGTGGTATGCAGGTTTATGACTTGTATGCATATATATCACCAGTGCCTGTTATGATGCACTAGATAGCTGTTCACGCCCTTATGGCTTCAGGCAGGTGTGAACAGTTACACGTGTTGTCCTCATTAAGTATCACCTGTCCTTTTTACCTACTGTGTGATAAAAAGGGCAATTCCATCCGGAGTCAATGCCTCGCCTTTCACGCCAGTCGTGGGCAAAAGCTGCGTCAGGTAAATTGCCCGCGGACCATAACCACTCTAGTTGCAGTGCAGAAAATATTACCTCAGTAATCTGCAGCAAGAGGCATTTCAGCAGGAAATAGCTCCCTGTACCGGGGTGTATATATGGCCGGGGCTGAGTCGAGCTCATAATTCAATGCAGTCGTTGGCACTTTTCATCCTCCGTCTGCTGGGGCTGGGTACTGGCTAAATGACAGTGAGAGCCAAAATGGCACTTCCACCATTGCTTTACGACTGGCGGAGGCCCCAGGGCACCATGACTGGAGTGCTAAGTGAGAACACGGCTGCCAATCACTTGATATTAATCTCCCTGTGATCAGGAGGGACGGCCGACGTGAGAGGGGGGGACATGGAGCGGGGAGGAGCTGGGCAGTGGACCCAGCTGGTGCCGGGCCAACAGAAATGAGCTGTGTGGAGGAAGTACCACACACTCCCCTGCACACACACACAGCCACCTACACACAGACAGTGAAGGTCAATGGTCCACAGCCCTTTCTCCACCATAACGCATAATATGGTAAGACATGAAATTTCCAAACCTGATGGATTTCGTGGAGCACTGCATATTCAATTATTGATTTCTTGGAAATGCTGTATAAAAAGTCCAGTGGAAGTATTAGGCCAGGCAGAAAGGTCAAAGAAGTCAGCCGAAAGATAGTGAACCCTTGAATGATAAACACGTATACTACTCATAACAGCCATTATATGATTTTTTGTGCCGCTATGTAAATTACTGTTCAAATATCCAAAATGATTGTAACACAAGGGACATTACTCAGTCAATTTGACGGACTTTCTCTACACACTGTTTGCATCTTCTAGCATCTCATTGTACAGCTATAAAACACACCACAAAATATACTGTAAATACCAAATATAAAACACTATTGTTAAATGTAACAAAGGCAATGTTTTGTCGTTCTTGTTGTTGGGAGATTGGGATCCGTTTATGATAAAAAATGAAAAAGACTTGTGATTTTAGAATTTTGTAACTTGTAGTCCCCATAAAAAAAAAGATACATGAAAATGATTTACTAAACCCAAAATAGTGGTCATAAAGCTTCTGTCTCTGAATGTAGAGATGATTTAGTATGTCTTTAGTATGCATTATTATTGTTACTTGGAAATAATCTGAAATGGATTGTCTTTGTGCTGTAATTCCATCTGGGACCACAGTGGCCGCTGTTCACACACAGATCAACAATCACAAATTGCATTTTTGATGTACAATTGATACCTGTGCAATGTTTTCAGCCTCCAACCTTATACAAATGTTGACTCTTCTCACTTTCTTTAGTTATAGAGGAAAGAATTGTTGGTCGGTGTCAAAATGTTGCGATTTGAAACCAAAAACAGGAATAAATATTTATTCAAAGTTAATTCCAAATTCCCCCAATTTTAAAGTCATATTTCATTTTCAAATCAGAAAATAACACAGTGTTTTCATGATTGAAACGGGAACTATATTGCATTTATTATGAATATACTGTTTCTTAGTTACCAAATGAATTTTCTATGTAGGAATTCAACTAACCAATTATATAATCTGAAATCTTTTGCATTTCAAAATAAATAAATAATCAGAATCAGCCTTAAAGGCCTACTTGGTGTAATTTATAATTTCCCAAGGTGATTCAAGCCTCCGCATTCTCCAACTCAACACACAAGACAGTCTTATCTCTGTGTCATCCGTGGCAGTCATGTGCCCTACATACCAGCCGGTCATGACTTGCATTTATTAGAGTGATAACACTGCAATCAGACATTAGATAAATAACTATCAATAATAATAGATTGGTCACATGAATTGATCATAAAAAATACTATTGACAATGTTTATTGTGACCAACTTTAAAAACAAAAATACTTACCATATCCTCATGTTTTAATAGATTGTATTCTTGATAACCCTATGGGCTTAAGTAGTAAATGTTGATCCACGGGTTCCAAAACAAGATGTTAAGTGTGTGTTTGGTTAAATCTTTGGTAAGGGAATAAGGAACCCGCCCACTAAAAAAGTCAGATTCAGCTTGTTTCAACTCACACATTTAGTTCATTTCTGCTTTCCTCGTGTGATGGATTTCAGAATGTATTTTTCAAATTTTTGTCCGCATTACGTTTGGTTCTTACTTAAAGACGTTTACATTCATACAGCATTTACAATTGATTTCTATCGTTTCAATGTTTTTGCTTTCTAGTTTTTCTAGTTCTATTGCCATATTTTACTTTGTTTGGCCCTTAAACATTGTCTGTTTTTAACTGTGTTAATCACTGTTACTTTTACATTTTGTTTTTAAAAGTGGTGTATGAATAAACGTTAATATTATTATTGGTTGTAGTAAGTTGTTACTTTGCCCAGACCAGTGGCGGCCGGCCCATAGGGGCGCTAGGGGCGCCGCCCCACCTCTTCCCACATACAAAAAAAAATGCAAAAAAAAAAATTTAATAAAAAAAAATATTTAAAAAAATATATATTTCAAAAATATATATATTTTATATTTTTAATGAACAAGGTACATATCATACAATTGGTATCAGTAAAA
>NW_011350449.1:0-4594 GCF_000735185.1 Notothenia coriiceps
GAGAAAAGCAAGCACACTCGGAATAAAGTATTATTATTATTTTTTAAATGTTTTCGCTCTATGTGTTAATGAAGATGTGATGTGAGATGTGAGACTGGAATTGCACAGGGGAAAATAACGTATCTTTAGATGCGGATTTTGCTAAACTAATACGTTTGCGCTGTGGACCAACACTCATTGACGGGGAAGGGGGTAGCAATAAAGATAACACCATTAAACAGTTACACAACATAACAGAAATAATATCGATAGCAGCGTCCCTAGCAACACCTTGGTAACAATGAAAACGTTCTATGGACCCAATTTCCTGAAGTAATCTTCGTAATACTAAGCAATGTACATCCACTGCACACATAATCTGAAATAACAACTCATATTTCTCGCATCAAATGACATCAAAACGCATTTTAATGGCCAAACTAACTTTAAAATAGGCATTTTCCACCGAGAATAAAAACGAAATTCGGCCATGTTTTTTTTTTCTGCAGGGAGAAATTTGAAGATCACGTGACATGGACGCCAGCCATTGGAATGAATGGTGAAAAAAAACGGGGTTTTTCAAACAGAGCACAAGGTGTAGTCCTAAACGATAGCTGGGGATTCTGGGTAGTGTGCCATCCTTTACTCCGAAAAATATTTGTTTCTCCAAATCGAAGGGGAAAAATGCAAAAGCATTGCACACAATTTAAACCAATCAATGTTGTGTAATTAACAAGGATAATCTGGTGTTTTTTAGTCGATGAGTAGTGCAGATATCACTGTAAAATCAATCGACAGTAAGGGGAATACTTACTTCCGGGTGTACAATTCTCCGTTATCCAATGGGAATGGACGCTCACATTGCCTTTAAGGGCAGCCGACACAAACGAATGCCGTGCTTCCATGAGCGTCAAATCCCGCCGCAGATGGGAATACATTGCAATCAGTTGAAAGCTATTTGCGTCCCTTTATGAATTTGATGGAGCCTAGGAGCGTCACAACTGCACGCCACGGGACCCTGACCAAACGTCGCTCCTGGACGATTATGGATTGAGAGTGTGTTGGATACATCTTTTACCAATGCTAGTAAAATTATACTTATAGTAATCGTTAATCTACGCGGTAGTATGTAATATGCAGTATGTGCACATTTTGTATGAGGTATGTAGTACCTTAGTATGTGATTTCTTACACAGCCATTACTACAATTGATTCTTTATATTCCCAGTTAATCAGTTTATTCCTAAAACCGTGTGTCCTAAAATGAATGTTCCAATACAACTAAACTGCATTTTCAATTACATTTCATGGAAAAGTATTTCTTCCTGAAAAACATTTCTGCAACAAAATAGTTTTGCATTTGTAATAAACAAAAACAATTCTAATCCAGGAGAAAATATCTTTCTCAAGTTAATGAAAAGCTAATGTTTTGGATGGAAACTTAATTTTTGGGAGTTTAACCTACTGTTCTAGCATTTAGTGCGTCCACAGTCATAATGATGAAACTGGTTATTTTTAGTCTCGAAAACGTGTTTTTTAATAATTACATTTAATGTGCAACACATTTGATACACAAAATTTTGTAAGGAAAATTTCCTATTTAATATTTGATTGTCAAATTTGTAAATAAATAGATTTGCAATACTGATTTACGAAAATGAAAGCTTTTCAGGGATCCAAAAAATAAATGTGCATTGCTTTAAATAATGTGCCTTTTATGATAAAAAATGCTTTAATTCATAAGCATGGTGACCCAAAACATTGATTAAAATCAAGATTTGTATTGTTAGAACATAAGGTTCATTTTTGTTGCAGCGCAGTTGCATATAAAATCAATAGAAAACACTCCATGTGTGTAGCTACAGCTAAAATAGTTAAAGTTTGCACATTTGCTACTTGTGGTAAATACAGACTGCTAAAACCCTCACACTTTTGAAAATGGATGAATTATGCAAGGGGAACATTTAAAATCTGCATGGTACATTCCCGTATCAAGAGAAAAGTTGCATTGTTGAATGTTTTTTGTAATCAATGTATTGTTTAAAGTTAAGGGATACTTTTTATTGACACTTTCTGGGGCAAAAAGTTAGCGTACTGTAAGCAGCATCAGACAACATTCTATCATGTCTGCAAATTGTATATGTAGCCCAGATATAACTAGACATCATGCAATAGGATCACACCAGCTGCAACGGCATATAGAGTGGTGCAGTGATGACATCTTTTTCTCGGCCGACCCGGAAGTTAGCATCACAAAGGCTCCCTCGACAAAGCAGTGGCTTCTAAATATGTGGCACATTATCTGCTATAATAACACACTTGCATCGCTGCATGAATCTTCTACGTCTGTTCTGTTTTATACTTGCATGATAAAACGTTATCATTACTTACTCATTATTGTGCAATGACTTTATGCTTGTTTGTGCTATTAAGCATAAAAAAGGTTCTTGACCTTGTTTGCTCAAAAATAGGTTGTCATGTCTTTTGAGTTGGATTATTGAATAACTAGTAGTAACGTAGAAACAACCAGGGCCTCCATCCTACCTCTTAAGAGGTCTCAACTCATACAGTAGGAGGGAAACACCTTAACTTGTTTGTACAATGAGGTTTTTACTGTGTACAGTATTTATTCAAACATTAAGAGGCTTAAGTTGAACTATTAGGCAATGTTATGTCATTTTAATTGAAATAATCAATAGCTGCTTTATTGTGGAATTTGCGCAAAATTGGAAATGTTCTTTGTGATGTTTCTATTTAAATAGATTCTCCACATCTTTGCATTTAACCTGAACACATACTCAATCTGTATTCTATTATGAGTTTGCTGAGTTGTACATTTAATCAAACTTAACAATAAAAAATGTCTTCTTTGAAAACCTACCAAAAACTTTCAAATGTAACTTTTAAATAAGCTGACTTTGACTCTCAAATGTAACACTGTTATCATGAGTTAAGTCATTAGATGATTCAGTATGGCCTCATTTCTGTATGCATGACATATTTTCTTCAGTAGCATAAGCAGGGATTTTTCTAGCATGTTTTATGTCCCTTTTGAGCGTTCAAGTCTTGAATTTGTAATGCAATAAAGACCATTTTCAAAAAGTTTGTATGTTATTGCTTGTGTCACAGAAAACTATTAAGACAACACAACAGGACACTCATCTTTCACATATTTAAAACTAAGCATTTCTGCAACAAAATGGTTGTTTATGCATGTGGTCTAACTTCTGTCCCTGCTAACACATGGATGCCGGCGAGTCGGAGCCCGTTTAAGTTTTGGTATTGAATAAATTGTTTTTTATTAAAGAAGAATAAGCAGCTTCATTAATCCCAAAGAGGGAATTCCGTTTTTCACGCTCTTAACTAATATACACGGTAAAAATAATATACACATGCAAAGGACCTAAACACATTCGTCCTAAATGTGTGGTTTTTTTGTGTTTTTTTTCCATCAGTTTTTCCATTATTTTTCATTAAGTCTGGATCACTCTGTATTTGTGTTCTGATCAAGTCTTGAACTGCACCTATTTGGTTCCGGACATCTCTAAGTGGTTAACCAAGCATGAAAAAGACTTAAGTCCAAATACTTCAAACTAATTGTACTTAAGTTCAGTTTTCATGTTTTATCAAATGAAAATCCCAAAATTGAAAACAAATAACAACAAATAATATGATACTCTGGTCCAGCCCTTTACTAGTGAAATGTACTTAGGTTCCTGAGTTGAGCATAACAGCCAGTCAGATGAGAGGAGGAATTATTTTATTTGCAAATAATAAAACAGATGTATTTTCAGTGTCTGATATGAGCCCACATACTACACTTCTCTGTCAATGCTATGTTTCGTATGGAGCATTGTATCACCATCACACTTAATATTTATTTATAACAAGGCTTCAAAGTGTTAAGTAAACATGGCTGAATGACTTCTGTCTGTGCAAATTACATAGTAATATATATATAAATAAATACAGGAATTAATAAATGAAATAATATATTAATACATAAATTATAAAAATAAATAAATAAACAATTACAACAGTTTTAAAAAATTGTATAAAGATAAATAAATAAGGGAATATAAATACAAAATGAAATACAAATAATAAATAGATGAAAAATGATAATCATGAAAACATGCTACTGCTGGCACATTCCGCACAGTTCCAGAGTATGCTGCTCACACAGAAAGCAACATCGGGGACGTGCAGCATCCGGAGGACCGTGCGCGTTCACGCGTCGCGAAAGGGGCGGGATGAAGAAGAGAGAGCGATACAGAAGAGAGGAGGTGAAGGGGGGTGGGGGGAGAGATAGGGTAATGAAAATGATGGCGACCGTTGCAGAGGAGATAAGAATCCAAACAAGCCCCTGTCCTGTCCCCGACACCAGCCTCAGCCCTCTGTCCATCAAACTCACGCGGAAGCACCAGCAGGACAGACAGTGGAGCTTACGCTTCGTTTACCTGCAGTGCTGTGAGTACCGACACAACACGACGTTACAGACCCGAGCACAACACACTGATGGACCGCCACAATACAAGCTAGGACCCACATCTGGTTTGTCACAGCAGAGTACATGCACACTTATCATATTTAGGATTCGTAATAGGGGGGGGGG